>NC_081152.1:1259216-1361716 GCF_958295425.1 Solea solea | reverse complement strand
TGGATTTTACATGGAGAGTTATTCAGCTTTAGTCAAAGTATATTTCAAATACTTTGTCATGGCCTGAAATCAAGTGTGTGTGTGTGTGTGTGTGTGTGTGTGTGTGTGTGTGTGTGTGTGTGTGGGCCTGCAGCACTCACACGCTCTCACACATGCACAGTGTGTGTGTGTGTGTGCGTGTGTGTGTGTGTGTGTGTGTGTGTTACATAAACTCCAGCTGGGTTTAAATCTACAGAATAAAATATAGTCATGAATAACACAGAAGCAGTAAGAAGTTAGTTTAGACACACAAACACACTTCAGCCCAGTCCTGGCTGCTCTTCACTGGCTCCCTGTTCATTGTAGAATTGATTTTGAGGTTTAACTGATAACTGTGAAGCTGGATCCAGCCTTAGATCCTCAGGCCCCTCAAATACAGAGAGACTGGCATTCTTGTGACCATGTGTTCTTATTTATCTATTTATTTATTTATTAGGCTATTATTATTATTATCATACATATCATCATCATCATTGTTATTATGCTATAATTTAAATTAAGTCGATATCAGTATAATTATATCAACAATCTCTGCTGCTGCTTATATAAATGACATCATAGTTCTATAAACATGTCATCACTGTCCTGTATAAACTTAGAACTTCTGCTCCCTATCTCCCTCTTGTCCTTCCTCTCCCCTTCCTCTCCTCTCTCCCCCATTTTTCCTTTCACCCCAACCGGTCGAGGCAGATGCTGCACATCTGCATCTGGTCATGTCAGAGTTGTCAGAGTTTTCTCTCCACTGATGCCTCGTGTTTCTCTGCTCTGCTCCATGATGTTGTCTATGTACAGAGTCTTGAGATAATGTATGTTATAATTTGGCACTACACAAATAAAAGTGAATTGAATTGAAAGTCATACTAAAGCCCAATTATCCCTTTAAAAGTGCAGATGAAGAATATGAAGAATATTTGGGGCAGTGCGCTCTACAGTAGACGGCACTCTGAAAACCTTTAGAATCACTAATGATGAGCTGGAGTGTCTCAGATCAGTCATGGCAGGAATCTCAGGTCAGGAATAATCATGGACATCAAATTCCCACTTGTTTATGGTAAATGGAACATTCCTCAAACAAAGCACTCCCATCGGAATTAGACTGTGTTCAACACGCTCATCCACGCTTCCTCACACTGTTCCACGGCCACACAGAGCAACACAGAGCAACACAGAGCGCTCATCTAAACCAGTACCATCAGTCTACATGGGAGTCTTATCGTGTTCATCCTTTCACCCATTCATCTACTCTGTCATCTCCCCTCCTCCACTGAGACTCGTCAGAAGAGTGAGGAAGCCGCTTACGAAGGCGCATCATCACCTACTTTATCCCCTGTCTGATGACTCGCACACACACACACACACACACACACACGCACACACACTCACACGCACACGCACATGCACACACGCACACACACACGCGCACACACACGCACGCACACACACACGCACACGCACACACACTCGCACACACACACACACACACACATGCACACACACACACACACACACTCGCACACACACACACACACACACACACACGCACATGAGACTCTAAGAGTAATCTGATCTTGAAATCCCAACATGGCGGCTGAGAGCTTTGACATGAGTTGTGTAGAACATCTACAGAATAGCTACTGTGACAGTGTGTGTGTTGTGGACATTAGAACATAGGACAGTGTGTCCATAACGGGATGATTATGGACGTCGACTGGTTCACTCTGCAGCTGTTACTGAGTTAGAGGAATAGTTTGTATGAACTTCCAGCAAAGTTGAAAGTGTTACTTTAAGTAAAACTCCGTCCAGACAGTGAAAATACTGACGCAGTCCTAAATGAAGCAGTACTGGTTACTAACATTCCAATATTAATACACAGCACTGACACTGCTGGGGTTCAGGAGAGTATTCCTGAACCCCAGGAGTGTCAGTGCTGTGTATTAATATTGGAATTTGAATGGTGACAGTCATGATCTTTCGAGGCTGAATCCTGACGTTTGGTTAAGGAAAACTCCTCTTTCGTCACTTATGAGTTTACATTTCTAGTCGTTAGCAGAACAGATTTGTATTGTTTATTATTGTATTTATTTTCGTATACTACCATGATATTGTAGTTTATTTTAATTTTTTTGTTGAATTATCTCAGTTTGTGATGAATTCTGAATATTTGTAATATCTTTGGTGGATTTATTTAAAATTGTCTAATATTTTGGTTTATGTTTGAATATCCTCCATCAGCCATATGGAATACCACCTCGCTGGCACCCAACCCCCCAAAAATGTGCTTTATTTGTAAGAAATGTGTGTTGTAATTGACATTTAACCATTGAACAGTGAAGGTGCCGGCATCCCGCCTATAGAGGGCGCCCATTTGCCACCCATAACATGAGGACCTGAGCAGCTGAGCACTGAACAAGAATAAATACCAATCCTTTTCCGTGTTTTTTTGCTCATTCGCGTCGTGGCGCCCCCTAGAGCATGTCGCCCTGGGAAATTGCCCATGTGGCCCATGGCTCTACTTTAGTATTTATATGCTAGTCTCTGCCATAATAAGACAATGAGTCCCTGCTGGGCAGCAGCATGTTAACATTGTCAGTATGTAGCACGCTGTCACAAGCATTCAGCTCAGAGCTCTACTGGGCATGAGCACATGAGCCATCAGCCTCGTCTTTCACACGGCCAGGTAGAAATTAATGTTATTACTATGTTAGAACTAAGAACAAACAAATATTAAAAAAATATATATTCTACTCTATAATAGAATTATATTATAATTATATATATATATATATATATATATATATATATATATATATATATATATATATATATATATATATATATTATATAAATATAACAAATATATAATATAAATATTGCCAGCAAATACATTTAGTCTAACATTCTGTCTCTATTCCATCACCTCGCACAGTGGTGGGCCCCCGGGCCACCAGTTTGACACCCCTGGTCTACAGTATATATGGGTGCATGTGTGTGTTTCAGGTATTAGTCATGTTGTGGGGACATACATCTGTTCACACAGTCACATTATGGGGACAAAAAGCAAGTCCACATGATGTAAATCATTCCATTTGAAGGTAAAGACACGTTGCATGGTTAAGATTAAGTCACTAGTTATGGTTGAGGTTACAGTAATGTCCTCTGACTGTGTGTGTGTGTGTGTGTGAGAGCGCTCTGTATATATAATGAATGTGTGAGTATAAAGAGGTATCAGCTTCATTGAGGAGCATGAAAAACATGCACATGAACACAAACAGATAATCAATACTGCAGTAATGTACACATAATATATGAATGCATGGATCACATATTATTCACTTTACATGTGTTCATAAAACTTTGTGAGGGTGAACATGTCACCTGTCATCATCATCATCATCATCATCATAAAAAAAATATCTGTTTTGATTTCATAACATTATTCAGCAATATTTCTTATATGATATTAAAACAGAAAAAAACAGTCAAATATGTTGGCAATTATGATTACAGGAGTGATTGATTTATTTTACTAAACTACTCCTGCTGTCAAACAACCTGGAACAAAAAAGCTTTAGCTCAAAAAAACAGATTTAATGAGTTAAAGTGAATAAAAAGGCAGTGTTGTCTCACCTGAGGCGCTGAAACAGACGCCGTGTTCTTCTTTTTCCTCTGTCAGGATGTCAGTGACTCTGCAGCAGCTCTGACTGAGCATCCAGCAACCTCTCCTCTCCTCTCCTCTCCTCTCCTCTCCTCTCCTCTCCTCTCCTCTCCTCTCCTCTCCTCTCCTCTCCTCTCCTCTCCTCTCGCTCCGCCTCCTTCCATCCCTCGTTACTAACTCCATCCTCTCTGATCTTTTCAGCTAAAGCCTCAGTAACTGTGCTGTAGTCTTCCAAACCTTAGTTGAAAGCATTTTCTCATGTACTTAAATGTGCATTAAGTCCTAAAATGAACATGAATCTTAGATTAACAACCAAATGCACTTGAAATATGAGAAAAGACAGAAAAGTAAAACCCAAACAGAAAAAGACCTAAAAACACAGAGAGCACAAAGTCATGGCACAGATAATCAAACACAGGTGAAACTAATAAGACAACAGGCAGACAATCAGGAGGAGGAGACAAGACACAAGGGCGGAGCTACAAAATAAAACAGGAAACAAAAACATCCAAACATCCCTGAAGCTAAAAGACTCCGCACCCTTCTTAAAAATGTCTCAACCAGAGAAGGAAGATGCGGTTTGGTGCAGGAAGTGACGACCGTCTAACGTCTAAATAAAGCAGCAAATATTTTCATATACAAGATATTAAAGACTGAAGGTGCAGATTGTATCAGGGAGCCTCTTTGAAGTGGATACAATCTATTTCCCTTTGGCATCTTTGTTATCAGCCGGAGCGAGTGTGTGTGTGTGTGTGTCACAGAAACAACAGTGTTGATAATGTGGATCATACGACTGGGAAGTTTTGTTTCTCCTCATAATCGTCTTGTGAAGACACGGTTGTACGTTATAACTTCCTCTTCAGAACCAATACAATCAATCAATTCTTCAGTTCAGTTCTTCTTCTTTCTCTTTTTCCAAGATAACTTTCACTCTCGATATCTGGTGATTATTCAACTGTTCAGGAATGACCGTACAGAGGGTGAAATCGCTCCTGAGGTTCTACCCTAATGACAAGTATGTGAGTGCAGAGCTCTAGTTCTCTGCTTTCCAGTATCCATCCTTCCATCCATCCATCCATCCATCCAGCCATCCATCTTCTAACGCTTTATCCTTCACATGAAGGTGCTGTGCCAATCTCAGCTGACACAACAGCCAATCAGTGTTGAGATTCTCCAGATGACGTCATGTACCTGCCAGCGGCCGGACTCCGGACTGTATTATTGTATAATAATAACAATACATTTTATATATATATATATATATACGTATATATATATATATGTATATATATATACGTATATATATAATTTAATTTGAAGGAAAAGTGCCAAAAAGCAGACAAGCAGATAGAAAATAGAGTGTACAATATGAACGAGGGTTGGCTCAATGATAGTGATGTTGTTTTCTGTTGTTTCTGAATCTTTTAAACTACTGTGTTACTGTATAAAACACACTGTATCGCTTCAGCCGTGTATTTGTACAGTTTGCACCTAATGAAGCATTTATGTGACATTTAGACTTTTAACTTTCTCTGATAAAGATCCAGGGATTTGACTTTGAGTATCAGCACATTAACAATATGGCAGAAACACACGGTAGTGCTGTATGAGTGTGTGAGTGTAACTCCATGAATGTGTGAGTACCTTCTGACTGTGAAATGGCTTTCATTGGTGCTCCATATGGGAATGCTTTCTATGAGACCTATTTTTGGCCCTTTACTTTCCCTCGAGCTGAACAGCTGCACTTATTATCTACAATACAATACAACTCCAATAGACGAGCTGCACGGTGCAATTACAGACCATAATGATTACGTAATGCTATTATTCAGTCAACATAACCAAGATTTAACCTGAAGCCATTTGCAAGAACAGTCGGTGGTTACTGTCACACCTACGTGTGTGTGTGTGTGTTAGACACTGACATGTGAAATCCATCTTCGTGTCACGCTCACTATGATTTATTGGATTCTAGTCCATTCATCCATTCACGAGTGACACGTCGTGCTCTCCAAAGCTTTGGCTGTCACTCAGACACAGTGTGCAGCAGTGGTCAGCCTGCTGTTGCCCCCCTGTGGCTCCTTCACTGTATTGCAGAGCGATTATTTTCATAATGGATTCATCTGTCGATTATTTTCTCAATGAATCGATTAATTCTTTGGTCCATAAAATATCAGAAAACTTAAAAAAAAAAAAAAAAAAAAAGATTCACTTTGAATGATTTCTTTGTCATCCAGAGCAAAGAAGTGAAGAAAATATTCACATTTAAGAAGCTTAAACAATCAGAAATCTTTTTAATCATGAAAAAAGCCTCAAACTGATGAATCGACCTCATCGATTATCAAAATAGTTGTCGATTAATTTAGCAATCAATTAATAATCGATTTGTTTCACCTCTACTGTATTTTCTCATTCACTTGCTTTCCCCCGTTTCCTCACTGTGTCCAAACATTTCCCCGTGAAGAAATGTCAGAACAAGCCTGTATTTTCCACATTAAAGAATAAAAAGTAAAGAGAATCACGCTTCCTGTGTATATATATATATATATATATATTATGTTATATATATATATATACAGTATATATATTACATTTTACACCAAACTCGTCAAACCATGTGTTTATAGCTCTTGCTATAAAAAAAGTGTTAAGATTTCCCTTCATTGGAGACGAGAGGCCTCGACCAACGCCCGCGTTGAGTACTATATATACATATACTTTAGTCTGTGTACTGTATGTTGGATAACAGTAATTCAGACATGAAAACTTACTGCACTTAACAAAAACATCATTACTGACCTCTGACCTCTGACCTCTGACAATCTCTGGTCATGGTGTGAAACACACGTCATCTCAGTGTGTGACACACAGTCATTCAGTAGAAACTGTCTCTTGTTTTCTTGTCTTCTTCTTCTATAACATCATTATCCTCTTTCTCTTCACTCGTGTCAAACAGGATTAACATCCCCGATGTTTAAAAGGTCTCTACAACGAGCTTTCATTCAATTACAGCAAAACGCTGTTTAATCACCTTACAGAAGCAAAAAGAACAAAAAAAAGACTTCAGTATTCAAATGTTCCAGAAAAAACTTCATCAACCACATGAAAGGGTTTCCTCATTATCCTCATTATCCTCATTATTCTCATGATTTGCAGTTTTTCAGAACGTAAACATTAACATAGACACATTTGTCTCATCTGAAATGTAAAGAGTCTTCTGGTTTCTTGTGTGAAGTAACTTAGGGAGTAAGATTACATTGAGTAGCTACAGGGGGGCGGAGCCACCGCTCACAAAGAGAACTCCATCTGACACAGACCAGAATGTGAACAGCACACTGACTGGTTATGTATATACGTATATATGTATATGTGTATTTAAATACATATATACGTATATATACATACGTATTTAAATAATATATTATATTAAATAATATGAAATACTTTAGTCATACTTTGGTATACATGTTTGCATCTCATGTCACATGACTGATGCAGACGTGAAAAACAGTGCAGACAAAAAAGACACCAAATGAAAGAGGCATGTGCGAGCCATTTATTGTTATTGAGGAAGTTAACACGGTTAACTGCATGGAAAGTCATACAATAAACCTCTGAAGCTGTGAGAGCTGTAGGAATATACATACAGTATATCTTTATTGGCAAGTAGATATGTTTTAGTAAGTACATTCTCCTCTACCTGGAAATCATGTACAATATACATGTTAAAAAATATATAGTTTGTTTGCATCGCGATCACCGGTTTGTTTTTTATCCTTTTTGTTCGGGATGTTCAGGATGAAAAGAATTCACATTTAAGTGTTACACGTTCTTGAATGGCGCTGGGAACTAAAGAGCACTGTTTTGTTTTGTTATACCATCACAGATACACAGGCAGATGCATAGAAGGCACATCTATGCATCTAAATTAAGAGCAGTTTGATCATCTGAAGAGGAAAAAAAAAAAAACTGTATTGAAGAACTTATGGCCGATAAGGAAGCCCCACTCTCACTGCACATTCACACACACGCCACAGGACACGAAAACTGCACTCCACTAAACATAAGACGAGTACAAACTCATGTGTTCAACAGGAAAACTGCATTCAGAACACCACACTGAAGATCTCATGAACTCAGTCAGTGGATGAAGATGAAGCTGCAGCAGAAGCAGCAGCAGCAGCAGCAGCAGCTCAAAGAGTCAGAGTCGCCCCAGGAAAAGAAAAACACTGATTTCATGATGATTAGTGTTACAGAGAAAGAAGCTGTTCAATCCTGAATCAGTGGCAGTAGAGAAGTGTCCCCTCAAAGGCACAAAGAGCCACTTCTTCCCTTTTTCATTTCTTTCTGGACTGAGATTTTGCGTCAGCGCTGTTACAGTACGTCCAATCACAAGACTGCGGTTTCTCAAGGCGAGTCATGGTAAAAGCAACTGTGCACAAACTGAAGCGGCTCGACAAGTGAGAATACTTCACAGAGCGATGATCCGTGGTTTTTAAAATACCCAAACTGACCGAGAAAGTTAAAGAAACAGTTAACATGTTGGGAAGTCACTCTCAGTCAGAGCTGGTGGGCAACAGTGTAGCAGTGAAGACAATCATAGTCTCCATCGTCTTTGAAAACAAATTCTGTGAACACATTCATTAAAGTATAAAGTACAAATGATGTCATTCCAGTGACTTCCTGCTGAGTGTTGTCACAATGTAGTGTTGCAGTGTTTTAGAAAGGGAAGTAATGCTGTTGTTGTGTAGGGCTGAACCCATCTGAACACACACATAAGCATCATCAACGCTCCACAACAGTGGCTAATGTAGCTTTTCACTGCCACTGGGATTTCTACTTCCTGTACTTCCCTGCTATAATCTATCCGTTAGCCACACTTAGCAAGCAAACAGAGAAGACCTCGTTTCAAATGTGTTAACACTTTTTGGACGACATGTTTTATATGTGTATGTGTCATTTGTTTAAGATTAAACAAATTTACTGAGCTGTGGACGTGCTGGTGAGTGGATTACATCATTGGTTGGACAAAGTTCCCATCTTTTGTGCTTCTTAATGAACTGCTATACTAATCAGTTGCTGGGCGTGGCCTCATGCTTAGACAGTCGTGTCAATCACCCACCGTCTGTCAACACATTCTATCTTTTTATGTTTAATCTTTACAGAAATAATGAAAATAGTTCCAGAGTCACGCCCTCTTTGTGCTAAGCTAACCAGCTGGCTCACTTCATACTTAGCAAACACATGAGAGTCATGTCTGAACGAGGGAATTTCCCAAAATGTTACACTGCTCCTTTAAATGGTTTGATTCATCCAAACAGAAACCAAGAACATACGTGTGAGCGTGTGCGTGTGATTGACAGGCCCAACAACAATGGCCGTCAGTCCTGCCGCAGTTAAGAGATGCGTGATTTTTTTCTTTTAAACAGTGACTCTTAAACTTAAGTACATGTGGTGCTTGAAATAGGCAATGGTACACAAAAGGCAATTTTCTTTAAAAAGAACGAGAAAGAATGAAAAAAGTAATATGCACTTTAAAAAAAAAATAAACAAAGTTAAAAACAAAAGTTATTCTGGCAGTCATGAGTCTGCGGTGACGCCTGCAACTGAGATTTACAACAATAGACCCCTGAAATTTGAACAAGTCATCACACCGACTCTGACATAGAAGTGCAGGTATTAAAGGTGGAGGGCGGAAATCAAACACTCCCCAAACTCCTGTAATAACACCAGATTACAGATTATTCATTAATCCAGCAGGTGAATCAAAGCTCGACTGTAACTGTTACGCTGCTAAATAAAAGTGCAGCATTAAGGACTTCAGGCTTGAGCTCAGGAATGGTTAACAGACAGACAGACAGACAGACAGACAGACAGAGTGTATCCCAAACAACAAAAGCATGTTTAACCCATGTGAAGTAAAAAAAAACAAAAAAAAGAAGAAAAGTAAGAAGTTAAGTGACACCCTGAACAGCCTAAATCTATATTTCTCTTCAAGGCGGCTCTGGCACAAAAACAAATAATGAATGCTTAAAAAGTCAGACGTGACGTTACACTACAACGATGACAATACTTCTTCATTCAGATACACTGGAAATCTTTGCCCCAGCTTTGTCTCGTATCCCACTGGATATGAAGGCTTATCGGGTAAAAACAGACTTTTGATTGGCTGAGAAATGTGAAGAAAATGTGTGAGTGGAACACAGACCTTTTCAAACTCCTCACTTCCCTCCACGCGCAACACAATCAAACTTTCCTTTGGTTAATTAAAAAAATAAAGAAGAGAAAATATAAAGAGATCAGCAAAGACGAGCTGCTTTTTCTCCTTCTGAGGAGAGAGGAGAGAGGAGAGAGGAGAGAGGGGAGAGGAGAGGAGAGGAGAGGAGAGAGGAGAGAGGAGAGAGGAGAGAGGAGAGAGGAGAGAGGAGAGAGGAGAGCGCTCACTGTGTGCAGCCCTTGTTGAAGTGAGATCTACAAAGGCTAAACTCCAGACTGTGGTTTAGACGGGGATTTAGTGTGTTAGGCTTCTCAGAGGCTCCTCTGAGCATCACAGTGGTTTACAATTCAAACTCGAGGGCAAATGTTCATGGAAGATGAGCGAGAACAGGAGAACCCGGAGTCTAGTCTCTCTCGTGTGTGTGTGTGTGTGTGTGTGTGTTTCCACTGTTCCATGTCCTTACGGTCAAGTCTCAGGCGTCATGGTGTGTGGCTGGCCAATAAACTGTATCAAGATCCTGGAGGAGACAGCAGATAAAACAATGACAATGACTTCTTTAACAATACCTCACGTGACATGTAACAGGTTTGGATTTTCAGTACAGTTCAGTTTGTAGTTTTTATTTATTTTTCACAGAAATGTTCAGCTACATATTTTGTTTTGTACAAAAACAACATGTAGAGCTGAAACAATTCATCGATTAATCAATTATTAAATTAATCGACAACTATTTTGATAATCGATTCATCGGTTTGAAGCTTTTTTCATGATTAAAAACCAGATTTCCGATTGTTTCAGCTTCTTAAATGTGAGTATTTTCTTCCTTTCTTTGCTCTGATAACAAAGTAATCATTAAGTGAGTCATTTTGGTTTGTGGACAAAACAAGACATTTGAGAACATCGTCATTTCCAGGTTTGACGGACACCGATCAAGGTTTTCTGATATTTTATGGACCAAACGATTAATCGAGAAAATAATCGTCAGATGAATCGATTATGAAAATAATCGTTAGTTGCAGCTCTGCGTGTGTGTGTGTGTGTGTGTGTGGCGTATAAAACAAAGTCACCGCAGTTTCACGCAGCCGTGCAGTGATGACTCCGCCCACATTGAGCAGGTACTTTTTTGTTCAAAAATGTATTCAACCATATTTACCTGGAACTGAGCAATGGGGTCAAAGGTGAATCTCATCTGTAGCTCTTTTGCTGCTGCATCAGACCCACGTTCTCATACACTCTGGAGCTGTCGTCCCTCAGCCTGCAAACACAGTCACAGTTAACACTCACACATCCAACACATCCCAAAACAACATCATGGTCTTACTACTTCACCCCACTGAGAGGGAGTGAAGTATCGTGTCTGTCTGTCTGTCTGTTTGTTTGTTTGTTTCCACACTGGCCAAAATGACCAAAATGACCAACAGAGGCCGCCAGAGGCTTGTAGTGTGAATGGGGTGAAGTCTTCCATCTCTGATTGCCTTGTTTTGGCTTTTGATCTTGATCTGTGTTTTTTTGTTGAATGTAATATTCATATAGTGCATTCTATACATAATCGATCCTTCTTTTGAATCAGTTGCATATCAGGCTGCTGATGCAAACATCACATCACATCTGCACTAAGGTGCAGATGTGATGTCTGCTGTGTCTGCCGATGTCGACGCTCTATTCATTTTCACACTTTCAAGCAAAGCGAAGCGACAGACCCACAATGCAGCAGGTTAACACTTGACACTGCTCTATTCAAAGTGAATGGGAAACATTTCGACTTCCCCACGTACTGTAAATGTAAAAACAGCTTCACTTACTCTGTGCAGGTGGGAGTAGGAATAGGAGTGCACGGAGGCAAAGGGCTCTGCTCTCCTCCAGTCAGGTCAGACATGGAGTACTTGATGTTTGTGTACTCGCGCCCTTTAATCTTACTTTTCTGCAGAGGGAAGAGCAGGGAGAGGTTAGAGAGAGGTTAGAGAGAGGGAGGGGCAGGGAAAGAAAAACAGTCAAGTGTTCTCTGCACCACACCTGTTCCTCCTCTATGCGTCTCTGCAGTGTTTCTATGTAATGCTGTACAGCCATGTAGATGAACCTGTACTGCGCCTCAGTCTGCACCATCCCAGAGCGCTGGGAACGAACCATCTGGATGGTCTTTGGCACGTCAATGTCACAGTCCACCCCTGAGGCAGGAAAACAACATTTACACACATTACAGCGACACATCATATCACAACATGCTAACAGACAAAAGATGTGACACCATTTAGGCCAATAATTATCATTATGATTCTCCAACAACATTTCAATCATTTTAACATGAAGCAGCCATTTCATATATTTAACAGAGCCTACTTTCATCTGATTTAAGCACATATAAAGCTAAATGTTTCTAAACTATGGAACATATTGTAGGCATGACTCAGGTTTTCTAATTATTGTATTTCTGCTTTTATTTAAAAAAAACAAAAAAAAACGTGTGTGCAAATAGTTTTCATATATTTGTCAGGGACAGCACATGATAAAGATAACTAAATGTAAAACTGTGAAGGTAATACTGATGTTAAGTGAAGAAATCTCTGTCATTAGCACATTCTGGAACACAAACATCGAAACATAAGGTGATCACAGCCGCTGTAAGTTAAGGACGGGCATTTCGCTGGGTTTTATTTGACAATTATTCATAAATTCAACACTAACCAGGTTTAGTGTTTGTTGTTTTTCTGTAAATATCAAACAGTAAAAAGTGTATTGACGTACGAGCGCATGTGTGTTTAACTGACCTTTTTCTCTGATCACATCTATCAGGATGTCGATCACTATAAACGTTCCCGTCCGCCCGATCCCTGCACTGTGGAGCATCAGATCGTGTTTTAAATGTTACATGTCAGTCAGGATTTATGGCTTCACTGAAGTGTTGGACTGTTGCACTGTTACCTGCAGTGTACCGCTATAGGCCCAGCGTCCAGTATGCTCTCCTGCTTCAGGTTGACTTCCTCCAGGAAGTCGAGTACACCACCAGGATCAGTGGGGACGCCGTGGTCCGGCCAGGCCCTGAAGTGATACTGCCAAACTGTACGCTCTGTGTTTCCCTGACAACACACACACACACACACACACACACAGTGTCATTGTCACTGAACACACTGAATGATCAAGTCTCTTGTATTTATCTACCATGTTAGACTATTGAAACTACAGTGATGTCACAGTTTATTTTAACTCAATGAGGGATGTCACGATTCTAGATTCCCTTGGTACGATTATTGTCAGAGAATTAATCACAATATTACGATTATCACAATTATTATGCGTTAATTGATGTCACAACACTATGACTGTGTACAATCACATGAACACTGCTTATAGGTCTTAAAGTTTCATTCATTTATATCTTTTGATGCCAATATATCAAAATAATGTAGAAAATACATTAAACTACTATACAGAAACAATTATTTATCCCCCAGGGGAAATGTTTAAATGATATAAGTCATTAATTGTCATCTATACCAAATGTTTTAGTTTATTTTAATCATTTTAATAATGTATCTATTTTGTATGTGGCCAGATATAAAACCTATCTATTATTGTGGTTTGTTTATTTCATGTTTAAATTACAATGACAAATAAATGAAACAGACGTCACATGACGTATAACGTAACGTTATAAGTGAACGCCGTCTAACTCTGAACACGTGTCGTACACAACTAATTATAAATGACGCTAACTTTTCATTTCCTACCAATTCAATGTTACATTAGTTGAACTTGAACGTAATTTGACGCAGTTACTGTGTGTTTACCTTTACTCTGGCTTATCCCACACATGGTCAGACATGTTACTCGTATTTTCTCCTTTCATAGCAATTTTTTTTGTGCCATGATTTGCAGGCTGGCGCGCCGTCATCCATGATGACACCTAGGTCAAATTTTTTAAGTTGAAAAACTCCCACACGACTGATTGATGCGCTTTGTTGGGAGGAATAACTCTTCCTCTGCCATAGTTTAACAATCGAGAACGGCTCTAATCTGCAACTCTGCATGAAACAAAAACAAAGCAACACAAGCGATATGAAGCACCCCCGCTGCACGGCAGCAGCATTAGTTGTTGATGAAGAAATCACAAAATAATAAAGTTACTGTGGTGAATAACACAAGCAAAACATGCTAAAGATGATGGGATGTTATGATCACATTTCCCTTTTTGTGTTTGTACTTTGTAAAAGTAAAAGGTCCAGGTTGATATATTTGATGGATCGTTCATTCAGAATTGTCTGGGATGAAGCAAACAAACAGCTCTCGACTCTCACTGGAGTTGTGCTTTTTATTCCATTGAGATGGACACACACGGCATGTGCCATGTTGGTGTGTCAGTGTGGCCCAGCCTGTGAGTAACCACTTTGTTCCTCTACACAAACTTACCTGTCCAACTTTAGACAGTTTGAGCTCTCTTAAGATGTAGTCGTGTGCTGCCGTTTCTCTGACATTGCGAACACGCATGGCACCGTACTCCTTCAGCGCCGACACGTCTGGCCAGTACTTCACACATTTACTCTGTTGACGCACAACAACATACACTTTGTCACACGTCTGATTTATACTTTGTTAGTGAACACTTTTAAAAACTATGCTCCGATTGAAAGGTTTCAGTTGTGTCATTGTAATAACACCTCCAGCTGGGGCCGGTTGAGTACAATCAGCCAGGGGTGGAGTTGAACTTGCGACCATGATGTCTTTTGCACACAGGGTAACGGTGTTAACCACTGAGCCACTCCACCCCTTTGAAATGACTCATAGCTTATAAACGGTCTTAAATGACTGTATCTCTAGATACTCTCATTTGTGATATTGGTATCAGACACAGACACAGACACACAACGGTTGTATACTTTGAAACTATTGAACTTATGAAAAAAAAAAAACACAATATAAATATTGTCATACCAGCCAGCAGTTACACACTGGACCTTTGACGGCATCTTGGCTTTTCATGGGAACCTGTTAATAACTTTGCTCACCTTTCCTCTCTCCACCTCTTTGGTGGTCATGACGATGACTCGAGAGTTTTCCTGAAACACCATCCTCCAGAAGTCACTGATGGTGTTTTGCAAGCAGCCCTGAGTGGCAATGTAGCTCTTCTTCACCTTGGTACTGTTACACTTTGGGTCAAGCTCAGGCTGCATGGGCACAGATGGAGAGATACACATGTATATTACAGGAAAATATAATCCAGCTTAGAGTCATAACAAGGGCATTAACAGTCTGATCACACATACAGGATTAATATGATCGTCAAGTCATTAGCATATAATAATGAACAGAAATAAATCGTGTGTGTGTGTGAGAGAGAGAAAGAATCCCCTGAGGATGAAGTGAGTTTACCATGACAGCAGATACTACCATGATGATATTGGCGTTGATGTAGTCTGAGCCTGGCTCGTTCATGTCCCCATCATTCAGCACCACGCGTGTGTGGTCGACTGTGAGCACAAGCAACAACAAACACCTTTTAATAGAGATCCCTCGTGTGTTCTGGTGAGAGTGAAAGAGCAGAGAGTGTCGCTCACATGGCAGAATGTTCTTGTATCTGTTCTTGTTTTTGTTCTCAGCTCTCTGGCCCTCTTTGCGACTGTAGAGCAGCTTGCACTCTTGTTGCTGCAAGGTCTGTGTGAAAAAGAAAAAGAGAGAAAAACAAAGTCTTAGAACGTCGTCAATCTGTCTTGTGCTACTAGTGCTAGGATATGAGAGCAGAGCTACTTTATAATGTAAATAAAGGGCAGCAGAAGCTGTTGATACATGGTGGCATTTCAATGCTCCAGTAAAATGTGGAAGTCATGTGATTTCTAAATGTCATCCTTTCTTTTCTAAATGTGATTCCATTCAACTTATTGAGACCAACAGATTGCCTTCTTTTAGTTTAGTGTCAGAAAATACTTAATGCATAATCCAATTTCTTTACGATGAGGTGAAACTCTTACTAAATAAAGTGTATTCATTGTTGGCAGTCGAGTTGAGACCAATGTGACCTAATCAAGACATGCATGTTTCTCTAAGTGTCTGGAAAAGAGCCTTGAGTATGCAATGTCAATTTCTCTTTTGAGAGACTTCTCCTCATAAAAGTATATTTTCTTTAATCCATTTTAAAAGTATAAAGCATTATTACTCACCTCAAATTCCTCCCAGAAGCCCTGTTTGACTTTATCTGTGGCCTCTGCAAGTTTGCTCAGCTCCCGAACTCGACTTTCAATCTCTGCTGCGTTAATGCGAGTCGTGTTCAGAGGCTGCAGAGGAGAGGACAAGACAGAAGATTAGAATCTTGAAAAACTGCCATATATATATAAAAACATTGATCCATTTTTTAAAAACAGCAATTTTGTTTGAATCTACAAAAAGAGAAGTGGATGCACCTGTTTGAGCTGAAGCACAGTGCCCAGAGTTTCCACCATAGGGTTCTTTTTGTAGTGCTCTACCAAGTCAGTGAGGGAGTCAAACTTCTCGCCTCCACCCACATCGTACTTAAGGTCATGCTGATGAAAAGCCACAGAGGACACATATAGGTTTCCTCTCATGTGACAATCAAGACATTCATATGCACAACAAAACACGAAATACAACAAAGAAAACATTCACATTCAAAAAGGTCAAAGTGCAGTTCAAAGCTGTTATTTTATTTGACACCAACAGTAGCAGTATTTCGTCTGAATGTGGTATTTTTAATACTGCTGTAAATGAATCAGCAAAAAGCAGCAGTGACAGTTTGGCATGAAATCAGGAGGAGCTGGGGCGGTTAATGTTGACATGACTTCCCTTTTATTCACTGCAACTGACAATGTCACCTTCAGAGCAGAGATACACCAGCAATTGTTGACTCGTTTAGTTGAAATGCCCGTCCCCAATTACTAAGAAGTGACTTTAAGTTTAACAGTAGGTGGAATTATTTTCAGTTTATTTGAATCATCACGACCTGTACAAGTCTATCCTCTCATCCTGATTGCTCAGCTGTCACAGCAACACTTAGCAGATCAATGACACGTTACATGAATGTAACAATGCGTCGCCGTTATCTCATAATAGTGAATAATGATTGAACACAGGCGATAGAAGAACAAACTGGTTATTGGTTAATAGACTGACGGCATGTATATTGTGAAAGGAATTTATTTGTGTATGTAAATAGCGGATTTTAAATTTTGCATAATTCATAAATAATAATGTAATAATTAATTTCCAGCCAATGGAAATGTAGAGCAGCCCAATAAAAGCCGGTCAGTCTGCATTCGTATGTTGATGGTGTTGGTTGTGATCTGTTCTATGTGCATGGTGTTAGAATAAAGAGGAGTTTCCCAATTTTGCCAAGTGTTGTTCCTCTTTCAATAAACCAGTAATCTTTGTCTTTCTGATGAAATCGGGCCTGCAGTGCCGTCTGTAGTCACATTCTGTCATAATGGCATTAAAAACACAGCAGCACAATAGATCACTTTTCTTTGTTTACATTAAACCAAACTATGACAGCATAATACTGCCCGTGTGGCTTAGTTGAAATAAATAACCGACCATCCTAAACATTAATAGCAATAAAACACCTGGTTGATTTACACAGCAGCACATCTTAATATCTGCATCAGTTGAAATGGCACCTCTGCACACACAGTGTTTGCTTCTTACCTGGCAGCGGATCATGACATGAGTTACTTTGGGTTTGCTGTCACTGCTGTCCGTCTTATCGTCTCCTGTACGAACAGACAGGACAAAGTCTCCAGGATGACTCTGACTCTCTCTCACCAGGAAGCTGCCATTCTTCCCTTTCTCTGTCAGCAGCTTCTCGGCCTCCCTGCCCGACAAGTGTCCGTGGAACCATCTGGAAAAATACATGCAGGTTTAGGACGTTAGTTATTTAAAAGCATTCATCATCAAGGCCCAAACGCTACAACCCGTGTCATAGCAGCCCCCTGTAATACTAAAAGATTAAAATAAATCTCATCCTCCAGTCAGAGCTTCAGCAACATGATTGTCACTAAAAGCACAGAGTCAATTTTCTGTAACACAATCATTTACCAAAGCAACAACTATTATGTGAAGAAAAAAAATCTATTGTTGTTCTCTAACAATCAACAAGTGTCTGATTAAATATACTGATATACAATGATATACTAAGTGCTCTGGATTATTCCCTCATATACACAGAGGTGACTGAAGTAACAGCAGTGAGCCAAGGTTATGTAATTAATGTACCTTCCATCAATAAGGTATTGTGCAGGTACAGGTATTAAACTCTGAGCACAACATCACTACAACCTCTATCATCCTGGGTCAATGTTTCCATGACCATTGTGAGGAAGGTTAGCCTCACACACACATGGCAACCCTATAACACACTGATGTAAGCCCTGAATTCACCAATAAACTGGATTAAAACTGTTTATATTTAATAAAAGGAAGAGACGAGGAGGCTGAATGTAACGGAAACACAGTCTGCTGCACTCTGACCACACAGCAAGTTCCTCTTTCTAAGCATGGAAAATTCACAGTAATTTGAGGTAATGTTGCGATTAAACACACGCTGCAGAAACAGAGTAGTTCTAGAACATCTTTTTTCCCAGCTGTTTAGTAACAAGCAAACAGATGGAGATTTTATTCAAGCACAAACATCAACACTCACCTTTCTGAGGTGGGATCCGCACAGTTGAGTGGATACTTGAGCTCAATGACGTCTCCATTTTTCTCCTTCAGTTGTCCATGATGTTCCATATAATACTGCACCAGTTCAGCCAGAGTGGCAAACTTCTCTCCACCATAAAGGTCGTAGTAGTCTCCTGTGTTCTGGATCTTAATATGAGTGACGGCTCCATTTCGTCTGCAGCAAATCAGGGACAAGAACATCATCATCATCACCACCACCATCATCACCACACAAACACACAGGGCACTTAATACCAAAGAAAAGTCTAGTGTAGCTCAACCCTACATATGTTATTGATCAGTAAGACCTGTCCATCATCTTAGTTGGGAATGAATTGAGACCATTTATTCGTTGATTGACAGAAATAATTCTTTGTAACTCATTTTATAATGAAAAGAAACACATCACAATTTCAGTTTATTAATTGAAAGGATTTTCTTTAGTTTGGCTAAGATTTATTAAAATGGAAATCTGCTGCTGCTGCTGCTGCTGCTGCTGCTGCTGCTGCTGCTGCCCCCGCGACCCGACCCCGGATAAGCGGAGGATGATGACTATGAATGAATATTAATATCTATGAATTACGGACAAAAAAAAAGAACCAAAAGATCAGTAATAAAAATAAAAAGAAGGTGCTGCTCTACTGTAAATTTAACAAGTTTAACAACTAAAAACAAATGATGAGATTAATCAGATCATTAACGGTTTGTTGAAAATCTTTTGGGTTCCAACTGCTGGTCAGACATCAGCAGTTGGAACAACAACTTCACCTTGATTTTCAGGATATAGTGACAGTTCAGACAAATTACAATCAAGAGAATGAATGGATTAATAACATGAATGAATAAATAAAATACAAAAAGACCTGCTGCACACACCATGTGCCGAGTCACTGCAGGTGACCACCATTATCGTGTGAGGCTCAGCATTAGCATGTAACCTTGGATGACTTGTGGTTAAGTGTAGCAGACTGTGCATGCACAGACACAGATGTGCTGGTCTGAACCAGCAGAGACTAGTCTCTGTTTCCACAGGAGGAACGTGACTTGTCTTGTTTCCATAGGAAGTAACTATGGTGTGAGATGAGAGAGTGTACGCGGCTAAAATATGAGACAGTTACAAAAATAACATTGGCTACATCAGCTAAACGGAGTTAATGATAGATCATCTCAAAAATGTAAGACTCCAAAGGCCTCGAGATAAAACCACAAAGTTTTAAAAGCTGTGTTAAAAGGTTGGATCATGACTTATTCATTACCATTTAACATGTCTCCAGCAAAAATGTCACGTAGGAACAACTTTTTCAACAGTGTTAATACCACACTTTATTAATAGTTGAGGCAGTGGAACAAGCAGAACATTCAAAACATCATATTCTCTTTTTAGGTTATGTCATGTGTGAGTAATCAGTCGTCTATTTACACACCTAGGAGACAAAACAAAAACAACGTTATCTATTTGAATTAGTTTCCACCTAATAAATGCAAGGGCTGAGCAATAACTAAATAACAATATATATTGTGACGTTACTTTATTCAATTGCAAATAACAAAAGGTTGAATATATAGGGATTTTAAGGGTTTTTATGCAATGCAAAACATACATATTGAGGTACATGTGTTTTCAGTTCATAAAATGTTTACAGAGCTCCTCACACATTTTTACTAATTCATTTTATCCAACTTCCATGTCTCAATTTCAGTAGTTTACCAAAAGTAGGCCAGATAGTGACGAGAGGGCGCAGTAAGTCTGAAGCACGAGCCCCGTCGCAGGCTTTGCAGCAAAAATGGAACATGGAAATTGGAATGAAATATCTTAGCCAACATCCATGGAACATAATGTGTACTACATGTATCATGAGACACAAGTGAGTAAGGCTGCAAAATTATTCTTATTTTAGTTGATTAAAAATAAAAACTTTGATGAATTAATTAAAACAAGCTTTCTGATTTTTCATCTTCTTAAATGTGAATATTTTCAGATTTCTTTGCTCCTTCATTTTGGTTTGTAGACAAAACAAGACCTTTTAGAACATCAGCATTTCCTGGTTTGGTAAACATCAATCAACATTACTCAAAATCTTATGATATTTTACGGACCAGAGAAGTACTCGATAATCGAGAAAATGGTCGATAGATCAATCGATTATGAAAGTAATTGTTAGTTGCAGTGGAAAAAAGCGTTACTGTACTAAACCCAGCTAAAACAGGAAAAAACCATGCCCCTTTTTCTCATACAACTAGGATTTTGAAAAACCTTCCACTGCATTCCCACTGAAATTACCCAGGGTTTAACTTTCCCTAAAGGCCAAATGGACCAAAAGGCTTCGATAGTACCCAGTATCAAAATATGCCTTGTGCAAAGTTTCCTATGAGTTAATCACATGATCAAGATCTGATAATGATGCCGGTAATTGGCTGTAAATTTACAGCTTGCAGGAAAAATACCTCACGTGTGGGCCAACTTAAGATATTAGTGTGTAACTATAAAGCTAGCTAAATCAAACATTCACTAAAGATTGACAGAAACTAATAAAGCTTAGCTTGTTAAAATGTCGGTCAGCTGGTTAAACAGTTCACCTAATGTTCACTATTATGTTTATATATATTATTAATATATATATATTTATATATATATATATATATATATATATATATATATATATATATATATATATATATATATATATATATATGATATGAGGTCAGTGTGAAAAAATGTGAAAAGAAAAACCAAACGTATGCCACAGGGCAGTCACAAATGTTGTTTTTAAAGGTTAAACCTGCACTTTTCTACAGTGGAGGTTCCATGGTGGGTTAGGGTTAGACTTGTCACTTATTTGCAACTGTTCATTTGCACTGAAAATATTAAATATTATTTGTTGTTATTTCCTTAGGCAAGAAAAATGCTTTGAGTGGAAAAATGCCAAAGCTGAAATAAAACTCAAGATTAGTAACGTAATGTACTTTTATTTTTGTTGGAACTGATATTACAAAATTGGTATCGTAGAAATGATCACTCAGGAACCCGTACCGTATCGGTACCCAGATGATCGTCACCCAGCCCTACACGACAGACGTATCTACTCGTGACGAGGGATTTTTCAGATTACCAGGAACTCTAGGCTGTGTAGTGAAAAACGCTGATTGTTTTGGGAAATAAACACAATGAAGTGATCTGTCGCTGTGTTAAATGTTTTGACTGAACCTCATCAACAACACTCTGATTGTGTGGAAATGGAATGTTTACGCAGCACTTCTATTTCAGGCAGATGTCGCAGCAGGGCCGCATAAATTCACCGGAATTCAGCACGAGCGGCAGAGAAGAAGGAAAATAAAACATCCGGTTTACTTTTCAAAATAAAACATCCCGTGTTGACACCACATCCACCACTGGAAATACCACAGCAAGCTGCCGCTGCCGTGATTTGCACTTGCTGTCACTCGATCATCACGCCCCCTGCGGAGCTCAGTCACAACTCCTTCCCCTCCCCACTCACCGATAACTCCCTGCCCACTTTTTGTAGATATTCAAAATAAGGCATTGGGCAGAGTTAGCGTTAGCTCTTTGAACATTAATAAATAAATAAAACGGGTCATTGAATATCACAATGGCATTCCTTGTTATTACATTTTGTCACCCTGCCCCCAAAATGGTTGCAAAAATGCAACTAAATGGTCACGGTCTGGATGTTAATATTAAATCTATTGACTGCATGACTGCAGCATTATGTCAGCTGCTGTTATCAAAGCAATGTGTATACAGTTTTCTGTTTAGCTGCGCATAGGAGTTTTGAATAATAAATAATTTAGTTTCAATTCAGCATGTCATCCATTATTCATGTAAACAGACAACATCAGAGAATTTATGACCTGCATTTAGCTTCTGTCTAACACAGGAGTCTCTATTTAAAGGCTTATTGACCAGACGGGATCTGAATGCACAGTATGATGCGACTTATTGCAGGGTTACCCTCAGGTTTACATTTGGCCATTAATTATTCCTGTTCTACTGACACAGGTAATGATAAAAACAAATTGCATGTACACCTAAAGCAGAGCTGACAACAGCTGACAACAACTCTTTAAAAATAAGAGGATCACAGGGGAAAATGCAAAAGACAACAGTCTTGATTATTCTTCCATTTTACAACCACTAATCATATTAATAGTGGGTTTTTAATTGGGAAGTTGACATTTTTGAGCGTTATTTTGAACCGTGTGGTTTCACTGCTCTTGACACTGTGAATGTCATCACTCACCGTACTGACAGGGTGAAGTCTCCTGGGTTACTCTTACTGGGCCGGGCTAAAAAACTCCCGTCAACCCCACGTGTGAGCAGGAGGTTTTCAGCCTCCACACCTGTGATGTTGGGATGAAACCACCTGAGAGAAGGGAAAACAACGATTAGCCTGAGATGTTCATTTTAGGCTGCAGTCAGTCCTCCTCTAACATCCATGTCAGCAGCATATCAATGCAAAGTTTGCATATCACAGCACGACTACAAACATGGCATATCATATAAAATCGCTAAGCTGCGTCAGGTTACTCCGTCCTTTTTGACTATATGAACATATCAGAATTGGCATATTTCAATGTTTTAGTCTAATAATCGTTGATTTGTTTTATAACTGCAGGCGCATCTATTTGTGTCTCAGCCGCGAAGCTGAGCTCCTATGTTCAGTCTCGCTCTGTGATTAGTGATCGATTATTAGTCGATTTTTAGTCGAAATTTCAGGGATTCAGTCGACCAAGAAATTCTTTGGTTGATTACAGCCCTAATAAGGATCTGTCAGTGGACTCCACTGAGCCCTGATCTCAGCATCATTGGGTCTGAATCGCATGAAGACACAGAGGAAAGACTCTTGAACAATCTGTCAAGCCACCAAACTTTCTCAAGAGAGTCTCAAGAGAAACGCATGGTGGTTACAAGCTAAAGCAAATACCCTTCACAACAATTCACATTTTCTTAAATGATTAACAAAATCTGATGCAGTATTATAAGAGCAACCGAACTTCCACGTTTGGACAGGAAGTCACTCAACTTTCATACACAAGTTCACTTCAAGATACTGAACCTTTTTAACCTTTTACACTCAAATGTGTTTTAGCTATCATTACCTCTCAAGGTTGTTAGAACTTGTTTATGATAAAAACCTGTTGTCCAGTTTGACACTAAAAGGTTATTTTCACATTTAACTGCTAAATGTACATTGCTTCTTTATGTTCACCTTTACAGTCTAGTGTGTACGATATACTGTGACAATCAATACGACATCTGTCTAAATGAACAAAACAAAACATATGTGAAAAGTTAAAAGTGCAGGATTTCTCTATTTATTCACAGCATAGAGAACAAAGTGCATAAAGTATATGTATTAACAGTTTTCTCCACCATTATCCTGTTAACGCCCTCTTCGTCAGCCAGGTAACTTGCTGACGAAGAGGGCAGCGAGCAGCGTCACCAGGAGAAGACATCAACTAGCAACGCCCAGAGAGTCAAACAGGCATGGACTGTTTACTTCAAAGCGCCTTCATTTGTTACTTAAATTATCAATATTTTACTTTCCCTGGAGTATCAACTATTGTATTGCAAATCAATATTTTGACCCACCCCTATTGTAAGTCTATATGAAAGGCTTATTCTAAGGCCACCACGATCAAACTATTACTATTTTAAAGCACTTACACACTTATACTTTGGTTTGGACAGTAAACCCTCCTAAATGGTACACACTAGTCCTTTTAGATGATTTGTGACATAACAAATTGTTTGGCAGCCAAATCTGGTCCAATATAAAACTTAACTATCCACTGTTTATACTTCAAAAACTATGGATTTGCCAATGACGGAGACAAAGTCAGCGTTGATTAAAGAGATTGCACTTGAATAAATGATTTGTCTGGAGGGGATATTTTAATTCAACAAAGTATTACCTGTTTGCACTTGCATTAAAATGTTAATTGCTCTTATTCTGCTGGTGCTACAGTGTTTTTACATCATGTTTCTTTCATTTGCGGACTGGCTATAAAGAGGGATTCCACGTAGTGCTCTCTAAAATGATCACAAAAGTCAAATAAAGTTAACTATTTATTTTCCAAATCTATGGAGCTGTGCTTGCTATGTTGAGCCCAATCTGTGCTGATTTTACACGGGATAATACAAATCTTGTGGGGGGTTTGAAAAACCAACTCCTAACAAAACAAACCTCTGTTTCATGAGAAAACAACATTTGTGCTCAGATTCAGATTCAGAGGATAAATCGTGATGTTCGCTGGTTTAAACTTGCGCCACTAGTGACCAAGTTCCCACCAGAGTTGACACAACATGCAGCACAGCAGAGGTGTAGGTTGGACGTAAATATTAACGGGTTAACGCCGATTACTTCACATCTTCAGACTTGGCTCTAAGTTGCCGGTGTGTGCTGCATGGAGCTAGCTGCTGCTACTCTGCCATCACTACTGTGATGTTCGCACAAACGTCAGCACACTGAGAAACATCCCGACAGCTGAGCGGAGTGAGAGCTAGCTCGGCTAACGCCTCCGGTAGTCTCCGGTATTATTTCGCACACTTACCTCCGAGATGTCATTTTTTTCCGCTCCTCACTTCCTCGCTGGCAGCTAGCGGTAGCTTTAACTAGCTGGCTAACGTTTGCGTCCGTCGCTGCTTCGTTCACGGGGCCGAGTGCTTCATTGGTTTACACCCGGTCAAAACGGGCACCAGAGGCTGAGCATCCACACGCGATTTTTCACGAGCGGGCGTTGACAAAATGTTTAAAAAGTCTTAAGGCCTCAGCCTCGGAGACTTCACAGCGAGTCGATTATTGCACGTCACCAAACATGCGACAAAACAGAGGGAGCGCGGATTTCTTCATCTGTCGCGGCCGTTCGTCGTTAGCGCGTCAACTACAACAGTGGAAGCCGCGGAACTTGTCCGTCTCCGGCGAGCAGTGATGTATAAATTAAAGAGCCCCACCACTTTCACTTCACGCATGCTCACTAAAACCTTCATTTATAACGATTACGGCGGCTCGTGCGGTGCGGAGTGTCCGCTGACGCGACCAGTGGTGTCTCACCCGTGTTTGCGAACGATTCATGCACCCACATTAATTATGAATTATTAAAAAACACGCAGTAATTGACCACACAATTGTTGTCACTGAGAATACGGAAAAGCGGGGGAAAAAAACACTTTTCTGGAGGGAACAGTTTGTGTGTTTACCAATTTTATTTCGTTTTGCATCAATGCATAAATCATATTTATTTCAGGTATTTTTCATTATCGAAATACAATTTGTAAAACTGTGCTCTTCTTACAATTGACACAATATGATGGCGGTGAATCATATCACATACATAATGTTTATAAGTTATTTAAAATCCATCCATTTCAGGCTAAATTCAGGCTGAATTGTGGTGTAAAACATAAGACTTGTATCTGAGATCTACCTCAGATAAACCTCTGCTCTGATAAACAACTTAATCAAACACCAATGTTGTCCCTTTTGCATATTCATAATAAATCTGAAACAGTTATGAAAGTCGAAGTTCACACAAAAATGCAACCTCACATAAGGAATGAACACGTACGATGCAATATTTTGCATCCCAGTTTCACCAACAGCACATTAAACAGTGGCGTTTTTTGTCTGGAAAGTCTGGTGGGGCCATGCAGGAAAATCTTATAATGCAAGAAATACCACAACAAAATGATAAAAGTGACAGAGGGGACCACAGCACCTTTGACACAAACTTGCAGCTGAATAATGCCATCACACAAACAATACCAATCTGATGACATATATTATCATATCAATAGCACCACCAAATGGCAGTGTTCAAAATCTCACTATATTAAATACTCAAGATCGAAACAACAATGTGACAACAATAAAAGCACAATACACGACTGCAGTGCCCGCCCTTTTACATTACATGTCATTTTTTTGCCCTGGCTTCAAATCAGCCAACGAGAAGCGCTCTGGGGCCCTGAACGTCTGGCCCCACTGCCCAAACTGAGGTGCGCTGTACACGCGCATGCACGCACAGCGGTTCACCAGTCCACAACACTGCAGGCGCAGGGAGGGACATCTCGGCACAACTAACTATTCACACACAACTACACCACATAAAGTGTCTACAGAGGAAATAGCGTTTTCATTGGGGACAAAGTTGAATTTATTAACTTGTGCTCAACAAATTTTTGACATTTTTGAAGCTTATAATCCTCCCAAGCACAACAGCGTCCTCTGGTGGGAAATAATTATATATGGTAATTAAATGTCTTTTGCACAGCACTGTCCTTTAAGTCCATTAACAGTAGAGCATGACAAAAAGTTGCAACAATGAGACCGGTTCTCAGCATTATAGAGATTAAAGTCAGAATTCTCAAGATCAAACTCCAAGATCAAAACTTGACTTTAATCTCTGAAAATCCTAATTGACCCTAACCTTCTTCCATATAATGTGTCCTGTGAAAATAAAGACTAATGTGTGTTTATTTATGAGTTGGGGATGCTGATTCAGCTTTACCGACACATGATTCAACAATGAATGCATTCAAACATTTGACTCCTCTGGGACACACATTATTTTACCTTTTGGAATAATTGACTTTGACATTGTTCCTTTGAGAGTGACTGAAAGTCTCATCTGCGTTTAAACCTGCACTCGTTGTCCTTTAATGCTCAGCATTCCGCAGCGAGTGCATCTGCAGCGCTTCGCTTTGTGAGGTTTGTCCCTCGCCGGCTGCTGTTTAAGCCCGTACGTGGCAGTCACAGAGCCGTAGAGCGCAGGTGAAGCTGAGGCTGCTCAACTGTCCCGCAACAATTGACACGCACAAGCCGACTTCCTGCGCTCCCGCTGGCTTTACTGTCTTAATATAGTCAGACGCACTGTGACGGTCGCTTTATATCATTTACATCATGTTTACTCTGTCGGAACTCGTTGTCTTGCTGGTCGTCCTGACTGCTACCGCGTCCGGCTACTTCGTTAGCATAGACGCCCATGCCGAAGAGTGCTTCTACGAGCGGGTCAACTCCGGGACCAAGATGGGCCTCATGTTTGAGGTCGCCGAAGGAGGATTCCTGGATATCGATGTCGAGGTGAGACATGTCACTGAGATTATAATTCTGCTATTTAACGTAAAGACACGAGTTAAATCCGTACACATAGCATAGCTTATCAAGTGTCACTCAAGGCCTGTGCTAACGTTAGCCTTTAGCTTTGTGTTTACGTGAAGTGATACTAGTCAGTTACTGCTTGTTTTTACATTTGATATGCCTTTTATTATCTGCAGTTATAATGTCCGATGTGTAATCTTGTCCTGTTTTGTGGCTATAGATTGTTTTTCCACGACCGGTACATTTCTTGAAGCGATGCAGGAAGTGGAACGTTAGCATGTGTTGGGCTATGTTCCGGTACTAAACAAAATAGGCTATAAAAGTGTTTGAAGTAACACCTCAGAAAAGTCAAATACTCTTTGTCTGCTTTAGATTTCCTGTAGAAACGTTTGTGTGTTTTTTCTGAGCGTGTTTTTTTCAGATCTCGCGGCCATATGTTAGTGGTTGGTAAGGATCTGCTCCAGTGCAGCAATGTATTTACTCTGGTCTTCTGTTCAGATCACAGGACCTGATGGGAAGCAGATTTATAAAGGCGACAGAGAATCCAGCGGGAAGTACTCTGTGGCAGCACACATGGACGGAACCTACAAGTTCTGCTTCAGCAACAAGATGTCAACCATGACACCCAAGATCGTCATGTTCACCATCGATATTGGAGAGGCACCGAAAGGCCAGGACATGGAGACAGAAGGTACATGGAGAGTGTACATGTGGCTTTATCCACGTCTGTTCAAAACAACTTGGTAACATTAACAACCTAAAACCCATGTGGCTCATATGGAATTAAGTACAGGTAAAGGTACAATTCTCAACATTTTTAAAGCAAATGACATTGGCCTATTGGCCACTTGTATAGCTGTACACATTTTGTTCTCAGAACCTTGATAAATGTTGTTAAGCTCAACAAAAAATACCAAAATGTATTTAACAAAGTTAAAGTTGAGTTTCTTTGAAGTACTAGATATTTATTTTATTCCTTAATTTCACTTAAAGTATATAAGAGCACTGCAGTGTTGACACAACAGAAAATTGGAGAGACAGACCATTGGTTTTGCTCAATAATGTTAAGTAATTTTTTAATTTTATTGGATTTTTTTTTTTAAATCTGATTGATCAAGGCATATATATAATATAGGAAAAAGGCCAAACAAAAACAAATAGCATCTCTTATATTGTCCATTGGTTGCACCAATTTCTAAAGCTTGGCATCAGCCATAGGAAATTCCTATCAGTCGACTCCTTGGACGGAGACCTGTGTTTTTGTTGTTTCTTTCTATAGTTTGTGTTTGTTAATTTTGTATAACTTTTTCCATTAGTTTTCTCTTTGACTTTTTTTGGGGACTGTTTCCCTCTTTGTAGGTGGTGACAGCTGGGATGGTATGGCACAGAGAAGATTCTCTGCATTTGAATTGATGATGCACTGCAGAGTTTTCTCTAACCAGTGTTGTTTCCATAGTATAAACTAATAGTGTGCAATAAAATATTTAGTTAAGATGCTGTGATGTCTGTGAGTGGTTTGACTATTTGCACTGTGGGGATAAGGTGTGTCACGGGTGGGAAAGTATCACCTGGCACATATGTCCCAAGCGTCTTGCATGTATTGCATACTCTGCATGTTTTTTCTGTGCTCTAAGTTTGTGGTGTGCATTAATACTGATGGTTTAACTTGACGCTGTTTCAGCTCACCAAAACAAACTGGAGGAGATGATCAATGAGCTGGCGGTCGCCATGACGGCTGTAAAGCATGAGCAGGAGTACATGGAGGTCCGTGAGAGGATACACAGAGCAAGTAAGTGCTGTTCTAGTGACGACATGCATGGTGTGGAAAGCCACTTGTTCATTTAAAGAGTGACCTCACAAACGCGCTGTTTTCGTCTTTCTCCAGTCAACGACAACACAAACAGCAGAGTGGTGCTGTGGTCGTTCTTTGAGGCTCTGGTTCTGGTGGCGATGACACTTGGACAAATTTACTACCTGAAGAGATTTTTCGAAGTACGGCGAGTGGTTTAGTGTGATATCGTGATCCCTCCGTCTCCACTGTTTCTTCAATACCAAGACAATTATTTACACTCTGCAAATGAGACTGGCAGTTTTACATGAAGCCCACATGTGATTGGATCTCAGATGTTTTTCTTGTCCTGTTACCTATTCATTTCCTTCTGTATAAATGTAATAACTGTATGTTAGGAAAGAATGGCCGACAAGTTAATTCGTTTAAAAAAAAAAAAAAAAATTGTCCATTATTCTTTGATAACTCAAATAAATACCAATTAGATGCCAGTACAGTTTGGCCTGTATGTTATAGTGTTGGGCTCATCATTTTGCCGTCAGACTGTGGAAGAAAGGCATAGAAATGCACAACAGTGGATTTGCATGTGTGGAGTTACCACAGGTGAATGTGGCTCTTATTTAGATTTAAACTGGACACCTTTCAAATGACAAACATGAAACCAGATTCCATTTGCCCACTTGCAACTTGCTAGAGTCCAAGCCAAGTCAGACAATGTCCTGTAACATTGTTTTACTACCAAACAAGAAATTGCACTCCGGATGAACATGTCTAAAAAATAATTTAAAAAAAACCTGAAGGATTTGTGTCTTGATCTTTAAGTGAAACTGCAACATTAAGCTTGGTCTGATGGTTCAGCAGGGGGCTTCAATGGAAATCTGTCTTTGGGAAAGGGTTTGAAAACCCTGTGTGGTTCAGAAAAAGGCAACAGGCAAGTTTTTCTTCTGGCCTAAAAGGTCACAAGTTGATTTACTTTTCAATCGTGTCAACTTTTAAACTCGGGCTTAGAATGAGCCGACACGGTGTTGAATTTTATCCAAACTGCTTGCGCTGCAACCCCAAAATAAAGTGAAGAGGAATACTGAAACACATGTTACATGTTGATCGAGGCTGACTGGGTGGGGGTGGGGCGTTGATGCTTATTGACTGCTGTGTGCTTAAGTTGCTTCTATTATGGTTTGTTTGTTGGGGTTTGAGGTTTTAAATTATAAGATTGTATACAATTTTGAATATTGTTTTTGTTTTTTCTGGAGCCTATCCAGTGACATGTGACCGTTTCAGTCTTTAGCTTCTGTCCAAGGAACTTCACATCTAGCAAATGGCCACAATGTGGAAGATGTTGCATGTTGGTGGATATGCTCCAGGTTTTTTTATTAAAAAAAAAAAATGGTGAGCTCAGGCAAGTGAACTGCTCTGTGCAAAGTCTTTTTTGTGTAATTTCAACAACCTGATTAATGGATCTGTACAAATGTAGAATCGTTATCTGTGGAAAACGCCCCAGGTTTGATAATAAAGCCAATATTCTGTACAATTACTCAATATGTCTTTTTGGCAGCCATTTTATTTTATAGGTGTCACAAAATCACTTTACTTGTATCATCTCTACAATCTGTCATTTGTGTTTGCAGTAAACGGTAAACAACAATGTCAAAAAGCGAACTTTTCTGAGAATAACTGGCAAGGCAACACAAAATATAACATATGGCAAACAGCCTCTCCATTAAGGCTGGTCTGGTGGAGGGAAAAGCTAAAATAGGGTTTCACTAAATCAAAGCACCTTGTGTTACATAGTTTACAATGAAAACACAAGCCAAAAGAAAATATAATCAATATTTCAGAATGAATTGATTTAATACAGTATATATTGGTGAGATGTGTAAGTTTGAATCATTCTGATCCAAATCTGACAGTATAATTCCAACCAGTGATTATTTTCTGGATAAAAATGAGTTACCCCTGTTTGGCTTCAAAAGAATAATCAACAAGGCAGTCAGATGGCAGACTTCACCCATTCACGCAGCAAGCCTCTGTCGGCCTGGATGTGTAACGGTACAGCGAGTGACTGATCCATAAAACCCACCTTTAGTGGGAGGAAACACACGAGATGGAACATCAGAGAAGGTCAGAGCAGAGAAGATCGCTGTCTGTAAACTTGTGTTCATCTTTGACGATGAAAGCAGACTCTCACTGGACTTCAGCAGCAGGACGCTGGTTTGTGACGTCACACACAGGTCATCAGTCAACGTGCTGCTGACCAACCTCATCCAGGGGAATGTGCTTCCCTCGGCTCTCCCCTGGATAACTTCTCGACCTACAGTGGCCAGTCAGATCCCTCCTACATGCGTTGACAGGGTAACAGAAGTATGAGGCTTCACTGACGACCAGAAGGACGAGTACTTCAGGGAGAGATCCAGAACTGAAGATCTGTCCAGCAGAATCATCTCGCACATCAAGATGTCCAGGAGCCTCCACATCATGTGTCAAGTCCCAGTCTTCTGCTGGATCAGTGCTACAGTTCTGGAACATGTGAGGTTTGAAATCTTCATGTACTTAAGAACTGATGCTGTCAGTCCAAGAGCAGGTCTTCTTCAGTGGAAGCTGGAGCTCCAAACAGGGAATGGTGACAGGCTTCAGTCAGGAAACACTCGGGCTTTGCCAAACAGAAGGCCACATGAACCCTCTCATCCATGTTCTGCATCCTCAGGTAAGTAGCTGCACCATATCTGTTCTCGCTCGCGTCGGCAAAGTGATGCAATTGAAAAATGCCTTGACTGCACGTTTGAAATGCTGTCTTGAGGTCGAAGCTGATCCTCCTCTTCCTCATCCTTTCCAACAGCAGCCCCATTTCCATGTCCAGCATTAACATCAACAGTTAGAGGATCATCTCTTTCATGTTCCTTTAAAGTGTTGTCAACAACCGTGTGTGTCTCTGTTGGTCCAATTTCATTCTCTCTTTGGACAGTTTGAGTTTGACCCGGCACATCATCATCCTCATCATCATCATCCTCATCATCATCCTCCTCATCCTCATCAGCCACTTTGGTAGCTGGACAAACTTTAGTGTCAGACAACATTGATTTGTACCCACATTAAACTCATTGATATTCAACATTTTAGCTTGGTACCATGTGTCATGTTTGTTTGTTTGTTTGTTTGATCATCAGAAAATAAACCCAATAAAGTCTGTACCTGTTGTATTTAGTCACAACTCATTGAACATGTTACATTCATCTGCATGCTCTTTATCACCAATAGATTCTTTTACTTTCAACAGTTTACTAAAGTTAGACCCCTGACCCCACACCAAGCTCAGTCTCGTGTCCCCTTCAGCCTTAATGACCACGCAAAGTGGATTGTTTTATTAATTAATAATTAATAATGAATCAATGCGCCCGCAGATAGTTTGTGTTGCGCGCAGAGTTCTTGTCAGACGGTTGCGAGTCTGCTACCAAAACACTGGGTTTACGCGTATGTTTCCACACACGTGACCATTCATAAGATCAGCTGATCAACACATACCTCAATCTTTGATGAACGGTGTCGCGGTGTGATGACGTTGAGATCACATGTGGTTTCCAAACCAACACGTAAATCCACCATGGAGCAGATCCGCGTCTCCGTCGGGGAATCGAACCCCGGTCTTCCGCGTGACAGGCGCAGATACTGTATTCCATATCCGACCTCAGTGAACTGACTCAGTCCTAACACGGAGGATTTAGTTTGACACGTGCGCCCACTGCGCTCCAACATAACACGGAAAGTTCGGTATAATGTCCAATTATCTCGCAGGTTTATTTCCTTCATATATCAATAATATAATATCATATAACTTTATAACTTTAACTCATAACACAGGTAAGAAAACAACAGAGTGAACTGTTCACTGCATCAAATCAGCAACACCTGTGTTTTGGTTCCCCGGGGTTAAATGGCGTAGCTTGGCTGACTCGAGGTCAACTGAGCCACACAGTAAATACCGCCCCCTAGTGGCACGGAACAGCGTGAATATGGCTCATACGCGTGTGAAAGGGTCGATATTACATGTGTTCTGGTCAGTTACATTTGTAATAAGTGACACACACCACAGCAGCAGCAGCAACCATCGACTTATTTATTCTTAAAAGTAAAAGCAAACACTTGAATGAAGAGTTTTGTACAGATGTTACAGATGTTGTCCACTGTCTGACTGTGTCTGAAAATCATTCCACTGCACACGAGGCTGATGACGACAACCTCGGTCTCGCGCTTTTTTTCTTTTCATAAAAACACCCAAAAGCAGACGAGTACACGCTGCAGCTGACGCGGACACGCGCGTGGACGCGACGAGGAGAGGGAGAAGAGAAGGAATCATCGGCTCAACAAAGGAATCTGCCTTTTTCAACCTGCTTTCCCTCTTTATTGTTAAAGACCAGAGAATATTCTGGTGACTTGAGGCTCCTGAAGCTTCAGTTCCAGAAACTCATCTACATTTCATATTTATCTTCTGTGATCATTATTCTTTGCAGCTGATGTGAGTTCTCCATGACTGACCGGAGACTGAGGATGATGAAGATTCATCGTTAATGAACCTCTGTTGTTACACTGAAAACCAGCATCAAAAACCTTTTTCAGTTCTGAACCGGAGAAAAACCCGACCTGGACCCTGAATGTCTGGGAGTGGACACATCAATGGGTCTCTATGGGCCGAACCTTTGGAGAGTGAACACAAGTCATCTGCCCCGTACTTGTTGATTAGCAGTGACTTGTGTGAAAATGTGATAAAGTGATTCCTAAAACGAGTCTAATTTAATACTTCAGTCGAGGGTCAACACAAACACAGAGACGCAGTAAAAACCCAAAAATCCATTTGCTGTTTCCTCTGTGTTTGTGAAAACCCTGCTGCTAACACAGTGACATTTACAACAATTATCTATCATTCATTCATTCATTCATCGACTACCGCTTTATGCGGTTTGGGCGGGGTCACACCATGGACAGGTCACCAGTCCACTGCAGGACAAACACACAGAGACAAACAACCACTCCTGCTCTCATACACACAACTACGGTCAATTTAGAGTGTCACACGGGGAGAACCTCTGTGTCTCCACAGAGAAAAAGGCCCAAAAGATGTGGTGTTTGAAACCACATCTGTAAAGTTTACTACTAGAAGAAGTTACACCTATGATGACACGAGTCCGGTCGGACACATTGCTGTAAACGCAGAAGAAAGAAAAGAGACGTTTGAGTTTTTAAATTAATTTTTTAGCAGAGACACAACAAACGATGAAGAGACAATAAAATGACGGCACTGTCCTTTTCCTCGCTGACACACAGAATAGAACCACAGCTGACTTCAGCTCAGTCACTTGAATGATAAATTACCCACATTAAGGTGGTGTGCAGATGAGGCCAGTTATACGTCTCTAATACAGTGGTAATCTTCATCCAACTAGCACTATATGCTGCTTTAATCCATCAAACCTTTGTTCTGTTGTGTATGAGCTAATCCTTGTCAGGACCTTTCAAAGAAATCCAACAAAACGGACATAAAATCAAAATCTTGGGTTTGGAATGGAAGTAGCAAAAAAAAAAAAAAAAAAAAAAAATTCAGTTTATTAACATTTCATTATATTCTTCACCTTTCAGGGTTTTTCAGGCGAGAGAGATACAAAACATGGATGTGGACTACAGGACAGAATGAGTCCACAGAACTACTCACTGCCCTCTGACGCCCTGTCACTGTGAATGTTTGCCATGTGATGAGGGTGTTTCACTTTCAGCCAACAGCATGAGGAAGGACAAGGGGGGAAGAAAAGGGGTGTGTCTGGGTGAGTGGGGGAGGGATGGAGGGACAACGGGAGGCGAAGCTGTAGACTGACAGTGGTTTAAAAGAAGATAGCAGGAGTAGAGGAGTCTCTGACAGTATGATGGAGGAGGAGGAAGTAAGAAAAAAAACAAAACTAGAAAGTCTTCCTGTGGATGGCACGAGCTCTGTCTTCTTCATATTCCCGCTTCGACACCCACATCTTTTTAAAGGTGTCCAGTGATGCCAGGATTGAGCCACTGTCAGGAGGGACAACAGTCACCATTACATTACATTACATGTCATTTAGCAGACGCTTTTATCCAAAGCCATTACTAACTTTACCAACATTACTAACTTTACCACCCCCATTACTAACTTTACCATCATTACTAACTTTACCCCCATTACTAACTTTACTAACTGTACCACCATTACTAACTTTACCATCATTACTAACTTTACCAACATTACTAACTTTACCACCCCCATTACTAACTTTACCATCATTACTAACTTTACCCCCATTACTAACTTTACTAACTGTACCACCATTACTAACTTTACCATCATTACTAACTTTATTACCATTACTAACTTTACCAGCATTACTAACTTTATCATCATTACTAACTGTACCACCATTACTAACTTTACCATCATTAGTAACTTTATTACCATTACTAACTTTACCCCATTACTAACTTTATCATCATTACTAACTTTATTACCATTACTAACTTTACCATCAGTACTAACTTTATCATCATTACTAACTGTTCCACCAAACCACAGTGTCATAAACATGATGGTGTCGATGATTATTTGTATCATAAAAACACTCAAAGCTGCTTTACTGTACAGTTTTGTGATTCACCCGTTCACACTCACACCGTCACACATCTGTGTGCAGCATATTTTCTATCTTTCATACACAAACTCACCACCTTCAAATAGAAAAATGACTGACTCTACCTCTGAACACACAAAGCCATGTTGATTTTTGTTTTGATGACACTTTCACAGTCACAACAAAGGATGAAAAGTTCATTCTTACCCGATCCATGTGGAGTACAGCCTCTCCTGAGGAGCAGAGATCTAAACAACAACAAAAACAATGGGTCACAAACACAGTGACAGGCAGTAAACATGAGGGAGTGACGTGAGGTGAGACAAACCCACCTTGATCTTAACGTCTTTGGGCGCGAGCTTCTTGACTTCAGTTAGTAATCTCTCCCCAAAACCTACAGATGAAAAGAATTCAGTGTGTGAGTGTTTACGTCAGACACTGAAAACAAAAGAAACTTCTTACAACTTTCTTGTTTAGTATAAAAGCATGAACGAATGAATGAATGATGGAATGAATGACTCACAGTAAATTATATTGTACTGACAAAAACAAGATTATGAAACATAATGGATTCATCTGTCGATTATTTTCTCGATGAATCGTTTAGTCCATAAAATATAAAAAAAAACCTTAATAAATGGTGATCGGTGTTCGTCAAACCTGGAAATGATGATGTTCTCAAATGTCTTGTTTTGTCCACAAAACTAAATGATTCACTTTTAATGATTCCTTTGTTCTCCAGAGCAAAGAAATGAAGAAAATACTCACATTTAAGAAGCTTAAACAATCGGAAATCCTGTTTTAATCATGAAAAAAACTTCAAACCGATGAATTGATGATCAAAATAGTTGTCGATTAATTTAGTAATCGAATAATAATATAAAAATAACATTTAAACTTCACGATGGAGGCAGCAGAGGATCAACTATTCCTGTGTGTCATGATGTAAAATTGCCAATTTAAGGTAAAAACCTTGGCGTGGGGGAGTGATCTGTAACATAACAAAAAACCTGAACCCCTTTAATGTGTAACTTTTCCTTGAGGGTGAACACATGATGACCCACAACCCCTGAACACCAACCTTTAATCAGCGTTGATCCTCCGCACAACACTATAGTGGAGAATAGCGTGCGTCGCAGGTCCATGTCAGACTTCTGGATAGCATAGGCCAGGACCTCGTGGATCCCCGAGCTTTCGTCTCCTATCAGGTCAGGTCTGAAGAGCAGCTCTGGAGCGCGGAACCTGGCTGGACCGATCTGAAAATCAGAGGATGGAGAAGATTTTCACAGACAAATGTCGAGATATTTCATCTTTATTATTAATTGAATCATTAAAAATCCAAGACTCCACTCTTTGACTCACATTTAAAGTGCTTCCGTCAGGTAGAACATACTGAGCCTTCTCTGTTTCTAAGGTTTCGTCTTTTTGGGGGTTGAGAGAAAGATAACAGGCTCTCTGCAAAGTCACAAACACATGTGATCAGAAAAACCACATGAAGTTATCACTGGCTTTGTTGAAGTCATTTCACAGCCTCTCCTCTTTTACCTCTTTGATGGTGCGAACAACCTCAAACTCCGCAGACGTGTTGAAGTTGTAGCCTTCTTTGCGCAGCAGCAGACGCAGGTACCGAGAGACGTCTCTTCCGGCAATGTCCACGCGCATGATCGAATGTGGGATGGCAAAGCCCTCGTAGATGGGCACGACGTGGGTCACGCCGTCCCCCGAATCCAAAACAACACCAGTAGTGCGACCTGTGGCGTACCTGTATAAAACACACCACACATTAACTCCAGCATACACAACATTTTACCGTAACGGGCCATTACACTAAATTGAGGACGTTACTCTAACTCTCTAATGTTCGTGGCTACTGGGATCTAATCATGCCAGCATCGAAGCGTGGAAATAACACACGCACGTGTAGCATTGCATCATATGTCCATAAAGCTACACAGTTGAGTGAGGTGGATGTATATTGATTGGCTGTGAAGTCTTTAGTAATCTCAGAGAAGAGGGTGTTCTTACAAGCTCAGCACCGCCTGCATGGAGATGAAGAGTGCAGGAACATTGAAGGTCTCAAAGAAAATCTCTGCAGCCTTCTCCCTGTTCTTGCTGGGGTTGAGGGGAGCCTCAGTCAACAGTACAGGATGCTGCCAAAGACAACAAACACACACAGATGTACCATCAGTACTAAACCCACTGGAGCGTCAGACCACAGTCAGCCTGCAGAGGCGCTCACCTCTTCAGAGAAAGTCTGCAGCTGCTCCTTGGAATAAACATACTGCCAGATCCTCTCCATGTCATTCCAGTCGTTCACAATCCCGTGCTCCATGGGATATCGCACCGACAACAAACCTCTGTGCTCCTGACAGGACACATTAGAGAGGCGGGAATCAACACTCACACGTTATTGGAATACACGAATACACAATATGATATTATCACAATACTATCACAATATCGCAAAATACTGAGTATTTGTGAAATGATATATTGTGATATTCTCACACAGCTCTAGTGAGAGTGAGCACTTGGCACTATCTAGTGGACTGAAACATCAATAGATGTTCTTTATGCTCATCCATAAAATGTTTAATGGGTTTTTTGTAACAATAGTGAAAGAAATGATATGCTAAAAAAAAACAAACAAACAAAAACTCAGTGTCTCAAAAACAATGCACAGCCATGATTTCCCCCCACTGCTATATTTTAGCCTGTTTTTACATTGGGTAATTTGTCCATCTTCAGTGTACATTTATGGAACATAAGAACACACTAAGTTAGCTGTTTACATGTGTGGCGTTGTATCTTGGTATCTTTGTGAGGGCCAAAACACTTCCTTATGTTCCTTATGTTCTGTCACCCTTCTAATGGGCTTTTTGAGGGTTAAGACTTGGTTTTAGGTTAAGGGTTAGTGTTGGGCATTTGTCCGTGCAGTATGTCCGTGAGTGTCCTCACTACGAATGCTGCACAAACATGTGTGTGTTAGAAAAACAATGTCCACAGACAGTGGCGTAACGAACGGTTAGGGTTACCCAAAGAAAACTTTCACAACTGAAACAAACACATAGAAACAAGCACTGCCCCAAAAGTACGCTCTACAGCAACACTGAGCCTGTGAATATAAAAGATCGTGTGACACTTTCACAACACACTCGTGTTCTAGCAGCAGTGATATGCCACTGACATTACCGCTGCAAGATTAAATAGATTATATCTAGTTCATCATTTAGAAAAAGAGTTACTTGGCCTGCTCAGTGTGTGTGTGTGTGTGTGTGTGTCACCTCTGCCTTGGGTCCAATGAAGAGGTCTCCCTCCAGCGCTCCTGCCATCACACGTACATGCTTGGGACGCCCCACACTGAATAACACACACAGAAAAACAGATGATCAGATCTTCTGTAACATAACCACCGACTTTTAATCTGTTGTTTGATCATTTCTCTGTCACTGTCTGCTGAGGTCAAGGTCAACTGTACCTAAATAGCACATTTTAAAACAGCCCATCACCTGCTTAAAGGACGCGATAAAATACAATAAGGAAAGTCACCAAATAAAATGAATAACAACCCCACAATGGAAACAACAGATAGAAAGAGAGAACAAGAACAAGAAGACCCAGTAACATATAAATAATAAGAAAGAAAAATAAGAGCTCAACTGGTATTAAAAGGTTTTTAGCAAAAAAAACGCACTCTGACTGGAGCATGAAGGTGACAACCACGTCAGAAAGGTCGGTGCGTTCTTTTGCAATGATTTAAAAACAAGCATTACAATTCTGAAGTGGCTCTTGTAGATGAAAGGTCGTCAGTGTAGTGAAGCCAGAATAAGGCTGACGTGGTGACGTTGTCTCTTCTCTACTATATTTTTCAGTGTTGCGTCACCATGGCCATTTGGTCATACGGGGTCTTAGTTGGGTTCTGGATCATGTTCTGAATCAAATTCTCCACAATGTTCCTTAAAGGGATAGATCAGATTTTTGAAGTGCAGCTACTGTATATGAGTCACTGACTAATAGTGCTGTGCATCACATGCATTTGTAACTTGACAGGCAGGCACATGCTCAGTGAAAAGGTGTCATCCAGTCAGAACACAAGGAATAGCAGGAAAAAGGAAAACCCTTTGTAAAACAAAAGACTCTCAGACAGTTAGACATTCTCACCGATCAACATTTTATATACAATAATCAACTAACTATTCAGACAAAACACAAATACCAGCATTGCCTTTTCATAACATATGACCATCATACTGTGTACTGTAGGAAGATGAAGTGAAGGAACACTTACTAGTTTGGAAAACAGTATTTTGGGATCTGGTCACCAGCAAAACCTGCCTTGATAACCCCTGAACCCTGAAGAAAAGAGAGAGCTATGACAGTTTAGTCCAACATCACAGTGAGAGCTGTGGTGCTTTAAACTGAGGCAGTATGTGGGAAAGATGGAGGTCATGAGACACAACCTGAGGCCACCAGCAGTCACACACACACAGCTACAGAAACACTGAGCCCTATATTCTCCATGTGAGCCGACACAAAGTCGCTTTCTGTTGCATTCATTTATATTTCCTTATTAACTCACTTCAACTGGTTCTAATCTATATAATGGAGAAATAACACTGACTCCTTCATCCACAGTGTTAAGCCTTAGTGCTGCTAGTCCTGTATTCACAGCACATTAACAAGCTTAATCATCTTATTGTTGTGTTATGTATGTGAGACATACATGTTTAAGTTTGAAGTGTCATATTTAATCACATTCTTTATTTTGATGACCATTTACTAACTCGACTGCTCATGGCAACATTCAAAAAGGTCTGACTGTTTAAACTTAAATTCATATGATGATATTACCTATCAAAATAAAATGTGCAAAATGGTACAGTGAATGTAGTGGTGATGGAGTTGAGATCTGAGGTCAGTATGTGATGGAACACCAGCAAGTAAAGACAGAAGCTGCTGCTGCTGCTGGATTATTGAGCCCTGCTGCTAAAACTTTCCAAGCTCCTTAATGTCAACGTGTCACTATTGATTATCCCTGGTGATATACACAAGCTCTGATAATATGCACAATCAAAAGCTACAACATTCATTTGATCATAATTTAAAAGTATTTTGACATGAGGGAATATGGGCCATGCCATTGTGGCAACCTCATGAACACTAGTGAAAAAAATTCTATTGGAAATGCTGAGAGATGTCCTCATTAGGGATGCACCGAAAAACAAGCCACCGAAACATATCGGCCGAAATTGCCAAAAAAGGCATTTTCGGTTTTCAGCTGAAAGACTTTTAACACCGAAACAAAAGCACGGAAACAGGACGTTGTGATGACGCATGTAAAAACTGCGGCCGGCACACGTCTGTCCAACATCAGTTTGGAAAACTAATAAAAAGGTTCCAACAAGATGTGAGGACAGCACCTTTTAAATATTGGAAAGTCTATACAAGGCCTCTTTGAAAACAAACAAGGGTTAGGTGTGCTTCTTAATGTCATGTAAACACGTTAGTCCGACTAAAATCAAGCTAGTCTTAGTCGGACTGACATACCTGGATAATGCGATTCATAGTCCGATTACTTCTGCGCATACACTTAGTCAGACTGGAGTCAGACCTGGCATTCTACACAAGCAACAACAGTCTTTGACCGTAAAGTACAAGGAGACGACGTATAAACTGCAGTATTGTTGTTGGAAATCATATGACGGCGGTGTCTTTGTTCAGACAACATGACAACCACAAGAGCCATGCTCCATCTAATTGATTGATTAAACTGTGCATGTCACAAAATAACACATTTGAACTTACTGATGGAGACAGCAGTGGGTCAACAATTCCTGTGGTGCACAATATCTGGTTTTATCTATGACTTTGATGCAGGAGATTGAACGTTTGTAAAGTTTCAGTTGATTCTTTGAATGATATATCTGTCTAACAGCAAGATTAAGTGGCAAATATGATCTTAAAATATTGTAAAACTTAGCAAGCACAGACTATGTTAGGCAAGTCTTTGAATCCGATTTGGTCCTAATGCCAAATCTGCACTGAGATCAAGTTTCTCTGAGACACATTAAATGAATGTTGTCACTGTTAATGAACAAGACAGAAGAATTCTTCCTGTTTTATCCAAACGTTTTAATTGTGTATATTATGCATGAGGACCTGAGCTGAGTGTTGATGGTTCGCTCACAGCAGATCTTTGTGTTCATGCAGCTGCAGCTGCAGCTAACCTTTAGACGAGCTAGCCTCGGGCTAGCTACCGCCTGACTAAACCTAACCGACGGGACGTCAGGAGGAGCTGTTCGCTGTTAGCTGAACATGTGTCTGCAGCCACTAAAGCGGTGCTGATAAATCAAGTTTAAAGTTTAATGAGGCTAAAGCGGTGGTTCGCTGTAACACAATGATGAACACAGCTAACGCAGCTAACGCAGCTAACACAGCGGTGTGTGAGTGAGCGGCCTCGGTTTGGGTGTGGATCAATGACATCATACTTACATTATCAATCACAACCGGCTGGTTAGCTAAGATGTCATAGGACTCCATGACGGACAGGCTTCTTCACAAACGTCTCTGGTGAACCGTGTGTGTGTTTGTCCTTGTTTAGTGTTTTAATCATGAAAACAAAATAACGCCCCGTCACACTGCTGCACTACGCCGCCGCCGACGCCGCTCTTACTGCCGCTAATGCTGCTGCTGGACACACTGGCGAGCTTCCGGCCGAGACAGCCAATCAGCTTTGAGAAGTGCGTGACTGACAGACGTGATTACCAATCACAGCACGCGATAACACGGACATGCGTGTTGTGTTGACTGGGTTTGCTGTCAGTGAGCAGGAGGGAGCGGCACCGGCCAACGTAGCAGAGGTTAGAACATGAACAGTTACTTTTATACAGACTTCACACACATCCGCCGTAATAAGACATTAATACAATGTTTTAACCATCACGTCTGCATGTGCTGCATTCATAAAAGAACACAACAGTTACACAGGACAGTAGTATTGTTACTGGGTAATAAAGACTGCTTAATATATTTGATTTGTGCTTTTTTTTCTGTCTATATCTCAATTCTTGGATTTAGGTTATTGTCTTTCTGTCAGCCAGTATTTACATTGTCAGTCTTTACACAGCAGGTGTAATACAGCTCAGGTGACATGGCTTGTCAAAGGTGATGTGTGTTTTCATGGCTGACTTGGATGTGTACACTTTGTATTACAATACTTTGGGTTTTATATGTTTTCTGACTTAATGAAACACAGATTATAAGTTATCACATTGATACGAAAACCTAAGAAACTTCATTATTTAACTTCTTTTTATTCCTGTTATAGATCAACAGGATCAGCAATTACTAAGCTTTGTTAATACTCGCAGAGTCCACTGGAAGTAGCTGGTTAGTGATTGTTAATGCATTTTTCAATTCAGAAATCCTGTTATTTTAACTAGGTCTGTTTAATATGTTCTTTAAATAACATCACATTTCTTTCAGGACATATGTATATATATATATATATGTATATATATATATATATATACATACCTGTGAACTAGAATCAAAAGAAACACAAAAATACACACTTAGTTTTGCTGGCGTTGAAAACACAAGTCCATATTCCAAGTCCAAGTATAACAACTCACCACTAGATGGTAGTAAAATATAGATATATAGGAGATACAGATGGGGTGGAGAGAAGACCTTTGACCTGCCAAGTCTCAACACAACTGGATAAAAAGTGTTGCTCTGTTATTCCTGATACTTGATAATATACTTCATAAATTCATATTAATTTGTTGTTTACTTGTTACTCCCACTTTTGTATGATTCAGAGTAAGGAAATAATAAGTTTGTGAGTTTAATTTGTTTCTGACATGTCAAACCCTTTTTTCTTACCTGCACCCTGGTTTAGATAAACAGGTAATCCAGATTATGAAGTCACTCTTGGGTAGAAATGACATGTACTCATTTTCAGACCAAACAATTCAATGAGGTAAACTCTGCAGCTGGTCAAAGTTTGAGTACAGCCTTAGACAGCTCACCTTTTCTTATAATTTGTGATTTGTAATTATTATCATTATCATTATTATTATTGTTATAAAAAAAACATGGATTTATAAAGCGCCTTTCACGAAACCCAAGGTCGCTGTACAATTGAGAACGAGAAGAAAACAAACAGTCAGGTGGCAAAAGCCTGCTGGAACAAGTGTCACTTCATCAGAGATTTAAATGACTCCAGAGTTGGTGCCTGGGGAAAAGTTAATTGCTTAACTGTGAAAAACAAATGTTTTCTTTCTTGAATGAAGTGGTTCCCCAGTGATTACTAAAATAAGAGCAACTATACACATCATAGCAGGTCTCACTACTGTCCTGTAGACCTTCCCTTCCACTTTTGCTGCTGTCCTTCTGTCCTGAGTGCTGTGATGTGAAATCACTGATTTTCTCTATGACTGTCTCTTTGGTGTGGGAGAGTGAGTGGTTTACAAGTGTGTCTCACAGTGAGATAAAGACGTGAATGTTCATATTCTTGAGGTATCACAGATTTTGGCATGTGAAGGTCTATGATGAACAAATCAAACCAGTTTACATGTAAGACATTAACACACTGTTTATTTCAGCCGTGTCATTGTACATACATTACATATTTGAGTCATACATTGTGTTACAATGATTACAATATAACATTGAGATAGCAAATGTTAGTATGACCAAGCAGCTTAAGATGGGGTGCTTTGGCAGGTTGATTCATTTAAGGTGAGGTGGATGTCAAGAACAGAAAATGAAACAAAGAGAAATAAGACCTGGATATGAAGGAAGAAAAGCCTCAGCGACAATGACAACAAACAACAACGACCACTAGCACTAGTGTGTGTGTGTGTGTGTGTGTGTGTGTGTGTGTGTGGTTAGATTTACGTTTATGTGGGACACACATAAGAGACAAGAAGGATAACTTCTCAAAAAAGGCACTCTTCAGATTATAATGGAAAAATAGAACAGAATTAGAAGAGGCTTCGAAGCTACGGACTTATTAAAAATTCTATTTAAACTTATATAAATATACAGCATCAAGCAGTTTATATAAGAAAGTATCTCTGCTCTTCAAAATCCAGCTAAAAGCTTTTTTTCCTCTTTTCTCAAACACATAACTCGGTTAGATCACAGCATCTTAATGAACATGCATAAACAAGTGTGTCACAGTAGCAGCCGCCGCCGCCGCCACCGCCGCAGCACAGCTGCTTCTAGCTATAGTAGACACGTACACGCTGGGAAATACTGGAGCGGCACAAGGGGCAGTTCTGCAGGGCGTCGTTGCACACCTGACAGCAGCAGACATGACCACAGGGCAGGAAGATGACCTGAGACTGGAGAGAGGACAGTATCAGTCAGCTCACACGTCATTACTTACATATATATATTATAATATTATATTATAATACTTATATATATATATATATATTATAATAAAGACACTCACACTCTCCGTGTAGTTCCTACAATAAATAATAGAAGATTCGATGTTTTATTGTTTTGAATTTTCTTACCTCTGTCTCCATGCAGACCACACACTCTGAGCTGCCCGGTCCCTCCACAGGACTGGGGCCAGCAGGAGTGACAGGAGTGCCTGGGGTGAGTGGAGGACTGGGGAACTGGGCAGTTGAAGTACTGGGAAAAGAGGGAGGAGAGGATGGAGGTGGAGCTGATGGTAAAACTTCTTCCTCTCCGTCCTGCAGAGCAGCCTTACAAGCTCCTGGAAGACACAATCACACACAATGAAATAAAATAATACTCTCACTGTCCTCCAAATGAGATGAAAAATCGATTTTTCCCACCTTAGCATTAATACTAATACTGCAATGAATTAAGTTCAGACGTGATAAAGGCAATTAAAGAAAATACCACATTGTGTTTGGCCCCCCACAAAGTAGGTGTTACAGACATTAGTCGCGACATTAGGCACACATTTGCTCTTGTAATGATTTATATTTGTTATATTTGGGTCACAGTTTATATCTTTGGTCCTGGCTCTCCCAGATACAAAGAAAACATCCATTAGTCACAGTCGACTCGATATTGCTACAGTGGACTAGTGATACACAACATGTCAAGACGTGTTGCTGTCCTGTAACTCACTGTGGTCACTGACTCTTGCTTTGTTTTGTCATCTTACCAGTGTGTTACCACATGAACACGATGATTGTGTTGTGTTTATTATTTAGTGTGTGTGTGTGTGTTTATTGTACCTTTCTGTTGGAAATCCTGTGCCCAGTTCAGAAGAGCTTTCTGGATTCCTACTTCACAGATGCCAAGCTGGAAACAGATAAATGAACATGATGATCATTCACTCACTCACTGTTTTTTAAACCTGACACCAGAGGGGATACTTCCATTATCACAAGGAGATGAAAAAGAAAAGATGAAATCTTTAGTCTGTCATTTGTTTCCACAGCATGTCTTTATCTATGTTTTGGAATCCTGATTCATAAATTCAGTGTTGCACACAAACCTTCTTGAGGTCAGAGGAGCTCATGTGGCGAAGAGCCTCGGCTGTAACGCGATGATGAGCCAGGATGGGCAGATAATGCTGAGCAGACAGTTTGCACAGCAGGTTGATCAGCTCCCTCTCCACACCGGCTTCCTGCAACAACACGGCTGTTACAGGAAAAAGTGCTCGTTTCCAACAAGGGCTGCAGGATTTGAGCAAACTATCTCATTGTGATAGATATTGTATTTGCGGTATCAGTTCGGAAGTCACATTTTGCCGCTGTATAACATGATATGGTAATAATAAAATAACAATCCAACAATTGTTGAACCTTTCTGTCCTTGAAAATTATTGACAATAAAGTACAATAGAGCTGCAACTAACGATCATTTTCACAATCGATTAACCTGTCGATTATTTTCTCGATTAATTGTTTGGTCCGAAAAACGTCATGAAAACCTTAAAAAATGTTGATCGTAGTTTGTCAAACCTGGAAACGATGATGTTCTTAAATGTCAAAATAATTCACTTTTAATGATTTCTTTGTTATCAGAGCAAAGAAATCATGAAAAAAGCTTGAGATTGATCGATTATCAATATAGTTGTCGATTAATTTAGTAATATTTAGTAACAATTGATGAATTGTTTCAGCTCTAAAGTATAAACACTGGGTCAGATGAGCTGCGTAACAGTTCATCTTCATTTAAATGACGTGTGCTCTCTGCTCTATACTCCACCTGCATGCGCAGAGACACAGGCTTCGCATCCAGCAGCCTCTGATACTGGATCATCCAGTAATTCTGTTGGTTGGACTCGCACTTCTTCTCCAACTCAGCCTGTAAAACACAAACAACTGTTACCGGTCTCATGTGACGAGAATGACGGGGACAGTCATTAACATTCAGTTCAGATGTGGGTGCATGTGAACATGAACACGTGTGTTAATGTCATGTATGTAGGGCAACTCATGATGTAATGAAGGAAAGCACGAGCTGAAACGGTGACGCTGACAAACACACAAATCAAAAGACAGACAAGTGCTCAACCTCCATCTTCAACTCAGCCTAAAGACATTCAGTGAAAAATGTAATGTTTGTTCCTCTTCTTCATGAAATCAACAGCTTTTTCTCCACCATGTTTGTAGGCTCAAAGGATCGGCCCTGCGCTTGAATTACAGTCCTCGGGCTAAGGTTTACACACACAGTCGGCACCAGAGTCATGGTCACAGCACACCCTGTTAACATACAACATAAGTGGGACACGGAGGGGCCTGATTCAGAGAGGTTGTGGACCTTGCTTATCCTTTAGGTTTCGTCCTGTTCTTCCTCTCCATCGTCTCCACGTGGAGAACGTTGCTTCTCTGTAAATATCACTGCCAGACTGCCCTGGCCTGAGGTCACCCCTGATAAGGTCTCACTTTAGACATGTAGTCCACAGTGTGGACCACGGTTTTCCTCACCAGAATCTGCTGCAGCTCCTCCTCTCTCTGGTCCCTCTGCTTCAGCAGCTGCTGAAACAAATCACTCAGAGCTGTGCGTTGCTCCACCAGAACCTCCTGCACACCCATACACACACACACCATCCAACACACATTCATTAGTACAAGCCAACACTAGCCTGCCTCTCAAGTGACTCAAATCATAATTATAATCTTCACACTATGCAATAAGCTTTTCATTCTGATTATTATCTTTAATAACAACATGCATCATGGGATACTGTTGCTATGGAGCAATGACATGGAAAATCAAATACTGTAATATAGTAACTAACAGGAAGAAAAAATAAATCAAGGTAAATGTAGGAAGCGTGAGAGAGAGCGCCGTGACACCCACCTGCAGGTTCTCAGCATCCAGATTACGTTTTTTAATCTCCAGTTTCGTCAACTGCTTTAACTCGCCCTCTATGATCTTAATCTGCAGCGTTTGAGGAGCAAACATGAAGATGAGAAAAGACAGGAATATTACAGCAGGTTTTATGTGTCTAATGAGAGACAGAAAACACATGGTGTAAAGGGACTGGAGCCTCCCTGACCCCGCCCGTTTGCACCCACCCGCCCACCCACACACACCTGGTTGCGGATGTAGCCGTGTACAGCATCTTTCTGCAGCTGCAAAGCCTCAAACGCGGCTTTCTGCATCTCCTCCTATAAAATAATCAGAGGTCATGACAGGTCACGGAGCCTGGCAGCTGAAACTCGGTCTGCGTCACACGGTCTGAACATTTCTTTAACAATGATGACCTCAAACTTCACAACTGTCACATACCTCCTGCAATATTTGGGCAATGGCTTTAGATTTGTCCAAAGCTTGGAGGGACAGCATTTTGTCAAACTTCTTGTCCAAAGTCTCCATGCTGTTCACAAACAGGGGAGGAGGAATCACACACCAGCGTTACAACATAGTCCTCATATCATTAGCAATGGCAGTATTGTCATTATTGATATTGGTATAATCTTATGGATAATTAATGGATTATGGCCCCATTAATGTGCACTGGTGGGGGGCGGGGGGCAGCGTTGCTTCCTAAATACTGACACACTTGCAGCTGGTTTACATATTCACTGTGTCATTTTACTGTGATCACACACAACTTCATTTATATTTATAACTTGCTCTGTATATATGAAGCTCATTCTGTGTGTGTGTGTGTGTGTGTGTGTGTGTGTGTGTGTGTGTGTGAGATTAACCTCCTGCAAGCCTCCGACACCAGGCTCTGTCTGCGACTGTCACTGGCTTCCTGGAGGAGGTTCATAGTACAGCTGTACGACAGCATGGCCTGCATGGCCCCTTCACACACACACACACACACACACACACAGACGGGAGAGAGGTGGATTAAAAACAATAAGTGAAGGAAGAAGAATGGTGAGTTATTACAGTAAAGTATAGTAGAGCTGAAACAATTCATTTAGTAATCGATTATTAATCGATTACTAAATTAATCGACAACTATTTTGATAATCGATTAATCGGTTTGAAGTTTTTTTCATGATTAAAACAAGATTTCCAATTGTTTAAGCTTCTTAAACATGAATATTTTCTTCATTTCTTTGCTCTGGATAACAAAGAAATCATTGAAAGTAAATCATTTTGGTTTGTGGACAAAACAAGACATTTGAGAACATCATCGTTTCCAGGTTTTGGCGAAGAAACAATATTTTTTAAGGTTTTCTGATATTTTATGGACCAACCGATTAATCATGAAAATAATCGACAGATTAACTGATTACTAAAATAATTGTGAGTTGCAGCTCTAAAGTATATACATATATACGTGCAGTGAGGTCATTACTGGATTTTGAACATAAAACATATGAAATGCTGCAAAACAAGGGTGTAAGAAGATATTGTTACATCCTCATGTTGCTCATACTACTCACCTGCCACCTCCCTCTCCCTCAGTGAATTAGCTTCTTCCTGTGTGATGGCAGTCAGATGCTCCATAGAGATCCTGTGATGTGAGAGAGTCAATGGCATCTTTATTGTTTTCTGACTTTTACAGTAAAAGGACATGCTGGGAAAGTGAGGACACTTCTGGACTCACTCTCACTCATTTCAAAAATAGTATTTTAAGAGTATGGTGGCGACTGCAGTAAGACAGCCTTTTCCAAATAGAAACTGAAGTTTGTGAAGCGCTAACTATACAATACTTCTTCTTCTTCTAATGTACTAGAAGCCTACGTCAGCTCAGTTCAGTTACAGCATCAACTCTGCTGGCGTTGTGTGTTTGTTATTCATGCCCTGGAAAACATTGTGTGTCTCTTATATGGAAAGTGCTCTATAAACAGACTCAGTCTTATAAGTGGAAAATAATTGCCTCGGTGCATGAGCTGAAGCACTCCATACTGTATCGCTGCTATTATAGATCAGGGATCTGTCCACTCACCGTTCCTCCTCCATGGCTTGAAGAAACTCGGTGCTCTTTTTCTGCCTGAAAAAACATGCATCCATGAATGCACACACCCTCCATTTATAACCACACACAGCGAGTTCTGTCACACCCTACCGGTGGTTATCCATCAGCATGTTGCTTATGCGGCTGCTGATGTTGTCTTCAGCCTGTCGGACCTTCTCCAGCAGTAGAAGCCTGTCGGCCTCCTGAGCCCTCTGCTGCTGGCTGACTCCGTGCTCGAGGCGCTTGTTCTCCTACAATTGACAGATTACAAATGCTTACATTAAACTGTCTCTGTGCATGGTTACGCACAGTGAACACATCAATGGAAACTAGTGTTCCACAATAAAACAAAAAAATAATGGCGTTTAGTTGGATTACCAACTAAATTATAACAATTTCATGTTCTTAGACACTTTTTCTTATAAAAGAGGAGGAACTTTGCATTGGCTTTTCAGGTTCTTTAAATACGAGTTTGAAATTCTTTATCTTCCAAAACCTTTGTAGTCAAGCTGCAGCTTCTAGCAGCTGGAAAATCAAAACACTGGCTATGTGGCTACAGTCAATTATGCGCTGTCACTGCAGTGATGCACAATTATCCAGTGATGCCCACTAATGGCTAAAAACTCTCTCATAGCTCTTACTGACAATATAGTTTTTGTTTTAGAATAAAGCAAAAACTAAACTGCAGCTTTGCATCAGTGAAAAAAGGAAAAGCAAATAGCATATTTGCAAAGGAACGATCATGTGCGTCTCAAAGAATTAGAAAAGATTCAACAATATTCCTTGGACTGAACATGGTCAAAATGACAGCTATGACCATTCTATGTAAAAAAAAACAAAAAAAAAACAATACAAAAACAAACACTGTGTTTGTAGTTTTCACCAAATAGTGTTAGATTTTAACTAATAATGTTAGATTTTAACCTAATAATGTTAGATTTGAACTAATAATGTTAGATTTTAACCTAATAATGTTAGATTTTAAACTAATAATGTTAGATTTTAACCTAATAATGTTAGATTTTAACTAATAATATTAGATTTTAAACTAATAATGTTAGATTTTAACCTTATAATGTTAGATTTTAACCTGATGTTAGATTTTAACTAATAATGTTAGATTTAACTAATAATGTTAGATTTTAACCTAATAATGTTAGATTTTAAACTAATAATGTTAGATTTTAACCTAATGATGTTAGATTTTAACTAATAATGTTAGATTTTAAACTAATAATGTTAGATTTTAACCTAATAATGTTAGATTTTAACCTGATGTTAGATTTTAACTAATAATGTTAGATTTTAAACTAATAATGTTAGCCGACGCTTAAAAGATACACATCTTTACCAAAAGATTTTTTTCAACAGCTATTAATGAGCAAAAAATGATCAAAACAGCTATTTTAAAACATCAAATATAAAGTTCAAATGTTTTGTTGCTCTATGTTTGGTTTTTTTTATTAAAAAAAACCCCAAAGCACAAACTTATGTCTTCAATCCAGTTGAAATAAGTGGGCGAGTGTGACTTCTTCTCCTGGAATTTGCTAACTCATGAGTTTAAACATCACCTCAAGTCTCGTCTATATTGTGTTGTGCAATGGACCGTTGAGCCTTTTGACTGAGTTACACATTGACTGTGAATCCAAGGACACAGCTTTCAGAGTCTACATGTTTACACAAATACGTTTTCCTTGTCCTTCTTCTTTTTCACGGTAAAACCCAAAAGCAACAGGTACATTTTCAACATGACTACAGTTGGTCTCATAAACAGCCAATCCTGCATGAGCATCTGTTTACCTGTCGAACTGAGTTTAGAACGTTCTCCTTGCGGGACACGTTCATGAGCACAAGCTGGGTGTGTTCATTTTGCCTTTCTACAAAGTGTCGTTCAAAAGCCAGTTTCTCTTGCTGCTTCTGTACCTGAAGGATGAAGAAGAGTGAGAGTCAGAAGAGAGCGGCTGATGCTACGATGACCTTTCTTAATGCAAGTCCAACCATATAATATGTTCACTCCATCTCTTCTGGCTGGACGTAACAATGTTCTTAGCTTGCATAGATGCAGGAGCTGCTGGATTACTGCGGCTTTGTTTGGTTAGTTTGTGTCATTTAGAGAAATCGGAAGACAGGATTTCAAACACTGATGTCACCAAATAACACATTTCAATTACTGATGGAGACAGCAGCGGATCAACAACTCCTATGTGAGGAAAACTCGCTGATTTTCTCACTGGACTTTGGTGTGAGTACTGAGTGGTTTAAAAAGTGACATCAACTTTATTTTGCAGAATATAGTGAAAGTGAAACCACATTGTGAAAGCATTGGCCAACTGCAGACTACATACCTTTCTCTTCTCATAGTCACTGAATTTATTCTGCAATAGTGAGGACAGAACAACAGAAATCAGTTGATGCAGCCAACACACAAGATTCAGCATCACAAGACATCATGAAACAAATATTACCTATGTAAATATCATCCAGCCTTGGTTTCTGTAGCTGGGTGTTGTGTTCGAGTACCCTGTATGTAGATATGCTGCATTGTTTACATTGTTCACAATCATATTCACGGCCTGTTGACACAAAGTTTTCTGAAAACGAGTTCAGGATATATTGTATTCAATGTGTATGTTGTGATTATGAGTTGAGAAGTTCCACCTGAACACAGTAATAGCCACAGTAACAAGCTTAGTAGAGATAGAATGTAGTGCACAGCATCCAGCTGAAGTTGACTCGCTGGAGTCACAGGGAGACGTAAAACCAGGTTTAATATTGGGCTGGGATTTCTGAGATGGAGCTCAAATATTACTCGGAGCGAGCCCTTATCCTCCTGCACTCAAAAATAACGTAACAAGTCTGCTTTCATTGGTGACCATCAAGAAAAGGCCTGATAGCTTTCTAGCACTGACTGTTGTTACTGGTGCCCAAGTATTGCATATTAGACCTTTAATCTTTGTCCATTTAAGCATCTCTACAGTTGTAATGAGCCTTACACACATGATGTACAGGGTCTGGTGTGTTTGGGCTCGGTCATATTTTCCACATCAACAAAGGTCGTGTGACAGAAATTTGTCATCCACTAATTTCCACAGTCGTCTGTGCAGGGGAACAGAGCTCCGGTGTGAGTCCACATGAGACTCTACACCACGGTGGGTCCTGTTAGTGGTGCGCTCTTGTTTTGGTCAAAAGAGGAACCACAGACATGTATGCACATGCAGAAACATTAAGCAGCTCTCTGCTAACGTGTCACCTGTTGTACCTGCCAAGCCTCCTCTGCACCATCCCACTGGTCACAGTTCTGATGTCCACAGTCACTCTCCAGCACTGGCAGCAGATACTGGGACGGAGGACAGTATTCTTCTCCCAGCTCTGTAAAACACATCAACCAAGGAATTCACCAGAAGTTTTTCATATGCACCGATATTTTGTTTGGTGAAAAGGCTCCGGATGTTAAAGTGATAGTTCAGGTTTTTTGAAATGTGCCTGTCTGCACTTGAACATCACTTTTCTTGTCTACTTTATCATCCACATGAGCGTCTAGAACTGACCTGTTTGTTAAGTTTGTGCCACTCAGGTAAATCCAACCAAACTACATTAATCACAAAATAACACATTTGACTTATACTTAAATTACTGATGGAGGCAGCAGTGGATAAAGAATTTCCAACATGCAATAGGGCTGCACAATGTATCGTTTGAGCGTCGTCATCACGACGTGCAAATGTGCAATAGGTCACATCTCTCTGCCCTTCCTCCCATTCACACGCTGTCAAAGATGAGCGATCAACAAGGGACAAAGCGTGAAACGGCACGAAATGGAAACAATCTACTTCTTCGCCGTTTTCATAAAGAGGGCTGTGAACCTGCTATAGCTCAAAGGAGTGCATCAGCAACAGGAATTATCCTAAGTGGATGTTCATATCCACTTAGGATAATTCCTTATTTCCACTGAAAATGATTAATATGTTTTTTGTATATTGCTAAAGCCAAATGGAATTGTATAAATAAATATTAAGTTAACAGTATAGTGAATTCAGAATATTCCCAATCGTATTTACTTATTTATAATAATTGTATTATTACGTTTTAGGCTGGCAGAATCCTGATACAATTCTAAAACATTTGAACATTCGTCTGAACATGAGTACCAAAGTCCTTGGGTCAGGTGTCCACATGCTGTCAGGTGTTTGTATGCTTGTATAAATGCTCACCTGTGCAGAGGAAGCGTTGGATGCTCTCTGTGCCCTCTGCACACACAGATGCAGGGGGGTAGGTCATCTTAGCAGCATCAAGTGTTAAGCTCTGTCACAACAGACACACAAAAGGACCATGTCAACACTTGACCTACAGCTCACTCAGATAAACAGCCCATGCAAGTCATTATATCACACAACGCTGTGACAAACAGTAAAGGTACGACATGAATAATGTTCATCCAAGTAAAAGCAAACGTTTTGAAGCAAAAGTAAAGAAATACACAGTAGGGTTGCCCGATTGGACCAAATATATCCGGTATCGACGACTAGGTTTGGGTTAGTGTTTTTCCATATCATCCAACCCTCATACCAGCAAAACTACCAGATACTAGCTACTTGTCACAGGTCAATTGTCAAGAGCTTTCTGAATAAGTATCCAGGGACACAAACCTCGAGGGTACGGATGTAGGCCAGTGATTTGGGGAGCTGGACGATGCTGTTGTCACTCAGGTCCAGGGTGCGCAAGCTCTTCAAAGAGCTGACTGATGACGGCAGGTCGCTGAGATGGTTACCTATTACATACACAATGAATTTAGATTAGAAATGAGATCACCACTGTCATTTTCCTTGTGAGAGGACAGAGAGGTGTCCAGGCACTTGGCAGCATACCCTTCAAATTCAGTGTCTGCAGAAGCTGCAGATCCCCAATTGAATCCGGAACGGTCTTTAAACGGTTCTTCTCCACATTCAGAATCTGACAGGATGTAAAATAGACACAAGCCCATGATGAGTAACATTGTAATTCTCACTCTGTGCCATGAGTCAAGTTCAGAAGGGTTCACCTGTAGTGATCTCAGCTTTCCGATGTCCTCTGGGAGTGCCATGATCTTATTCTCATGTAGATCCAAAACCTTTGGAGACACACAGGCAGATTCACTCATAAGGATTATTTTTCAAAATTGGAAACTTTCCAAGGAAATTAACAGGAATTAACAGGAATAAACTGGACATTTTCAAAATTAAAAAACTTAAATATAGTTGATGAATAATAAAACAATCAACACAGATTTGATGCGAATACAGTTGAATATAACGACTACTCCTCAATCACAGGCACGTAGCACACTACTTACTGCAGGGCTATTGAGGCCACACCTTACATGCACTGTCACATGACATCACAGATGATTTCTATAAACCTGAACTATTGAAGCCACACATTTAAGCCCAAGGATGACATAAAGATGTAAGTTTTGATGACATTATGAGGTAGATATTTGATCTACGCTGTCTAAGTTTAACAAGCAACAGTTAAGAAATCAAAATGTATTGCAGTAGCTAACTAGCGCCATGATAAGTCAGCCTCTTAAAACCAGGAATATGATGCTATTTCTGTAAGTTTCTGTAAAAATTATCCAACATTTCCACTTAATTCTCATGGAAAGTTTCCAAATTCAGGATATTTCTAAAATTCCCAAACTAAAGAATCTGGGAATTTTCCACCCCTGTGCTACCCTACGCAGGATTATAAGGCATGTGTCAGATGTCAGGCTTATTTTTTGTCTAATGTAAAGCTGAGCCCTACTCGTAGTCCCATTTGGAAACTGCATGTCATATGTGACATGTAACTTAAAGTAAAGTATCAAGTGTCAAGTCCAGAAGGATACGGAGTAGCTCAATCATTTTTGGAACATTTTGCTATTAATCACGGAAATGCCAGACCAATATTATCCTTGGTCTCTCTCCTCATCTCTCTCCTTGTCTAGGCTACTTTTAAATTTACCTTTGTGCTCAACTACATGACAGGGCTCTTTGGTATGAAGCGGTCTTGCAAATATTTCATAATTAAAGGTCCAATATTGTGCATCCCTAATTGAAACTCTGGTTAAAGTTCATTTTAACTGCATGGCAGTAAGAGGTCTTTTCTCAAGAAGAGTAGTCCATCTCATGCAGGTAGTGTGGCTGCTCTAATCATGGGTGCTTCAATGAAAATAAAGACAATTAGCCACACAGATGCCCTGCATGAATGTTGCATATTGCTCCTTTACATTCTTATGCATCATGGCCAACTATGAAATAGGAGGAATTTGCTACAACAAACAACACTGTCTGAAACATGCATATACTGTACTTCCAATCAACACAGTTTATTTTACCTTTAAAGTGGTGAGAGTACTGACATCACATCCTTTGGGCAGCAGTGACCTTAGCTCGTTGCTATGGAGGATAAATACCTGTGAGGGGGCAAGAGAGGACATTTCTATCTGCCCACTGTTCAACCAGGGATATTTAACAATGCACACAGGTAATTAGTGATCAGTATAGACAGATTTTGCAGGTGAATATGCATGTTAGAATGTTAGACACATTTGTCCTTGTCACAGGGGCTCTGATCAACCCTCCATCTGACCTCCAAATTCCGTTGTGCAATTTCGGTTGTATAATGACAAATAAAGATGATTTCCTTTCCTTTTCCTTAATTATGCAGCTCTTTCATCATCAGAGGATTGCCAATGTGAGATTATGTTATTACCAGTGATTTGCAGGCCACTTGTAAAAATATCATAAGCTTAGATACAAGTTACTCTACAATAAATAAGGTTTCACTACACAGAGGCTACCACCCTGAAGATGTTACAAGCTACGTAAGTAACATAAACACGGTAAATGTTGTTACGAGAGGCTACTTAATGTTAAACCAGCTTCCTACCAAGACGCCCCCCCCCCCCCTTTCAGTCGACCAAGAATTTCTTTGGTTGATTACAGGCCTATAAGTAAGAATCTGTTAATTTGCAGTGCATCCTTACCTTCTTCTGAAGCACCTTGCAAATGGAAAAGGCACATGAGGGAACCTGCAAGAGAAAAGACCTAAAATGTCATTCTCTGTAGTACTGACCCAAGGGCGTCAGTTTGTTTTTAAAAGTGCTGGGGACAGCCGGCGCTGATGCAAGTGTTTCAAATTGTAATCGCCCTCCTCTAAAACACATCAAAGGCTTAAAAGTGTGAGAGGACAACACTATTAATATTACTAATAAGTGCAAGCAGGACATTTTATAGTCATTAGTAAGGCTCGGCTCACTAGTGTTCACAGTTCCATACTCACCTCTGACAGCTCACAGTCTGAGATGTCCAGAATGTCATCAGCACCTGCCTCCTTAGACTGAACAGCAGGGAAATACAGTTAGGGTGTGTTTAAAATACATATGCTCTTTTTTTTTTGACTGAAAATGACATGTAATTGTCTCTCTCGTTAAAAAGATTCACTTCAAGCATTCAGAGATTCTAGCTCTGCTATGTGGAAAGGGAATTCTGCTATATTGGCAGAGTAAGCTGAAGCATTGACACGTGTCACCTGTGAGTCAGTATGACAATTAAAAAGAATTAACATTCAATGGTCTGATTCATATAATATAATGCTTTCTAGACCTGATGACCACTCAAAGCACTTTCCAGTATAGTTTTGCATTCATACACATTCAGACAGAGCAGATAAATGCAGAACTTTTTCACTTTTACATGGAAGCCATTTAGGTTTAAATGTCTTGTCCAGATTTATGTTTGTACCAGAGAAATAAAAATGTCAATTCTCTTAAATCTGTTCACATGAATGGTTCTTCCATGAAGCCCAGTATTAAGAGAACACAACATTTAATAATGTAAAAAAAAGAACCCTTATCATGTCAGGCCTGAGCAGTATGATTATGTGAGGAAAGGACTAAAGGTTATCTGGTGAACACTCTCACTTAACTGCATTGCTCTTACCCGGCACAGCTGATACTCCAGTCTCTTCTGAGAGTCATCGCTGGGCTTCTTCTTCCTGAAGAACAGAGGCATTCTGGGAGTTGTTCTGCAGTCTCTCTGTCTGCTGCGTTTCCCTCCTCCTCCTCTTCCTCCTCCTCCTCCTCCTCCTCCTCCTGCACTACACTATCAGAGTGACTCCCAACCACAGGCAGACAGATTGGAAAACGATGACGTTGCTCCCTGCAGTGAGAAAAGTGTCTGTTGAAAATGTAATTTGATCAATTCAGAATAGGGTCGGGTGAAAATTTAAACACAATCCGGTTAAGTGCTGCAACAACCTTTTTTGATCAAATTTGATCCAGAATAAAGGTTTGCCTTATAAAAGTACACAAATCACTCCTTTTCTGATCTTCTCTCACCTGGTCATAATACGAGGCCCTCAACCAAAAACATACTAACCTAACGTTCCTGAATCTAGGCTGAGCATCAAGGGGCCCAAGCTTATTCTATCCAGGCCCTCACTCTCTGTCACAACCTGTCTGAGAATATGAGACTTACAAGACAAGATTTTATTGACTGTTTTATTCATTTTATATCATTCTTGTCTTAACAGACAATGTGTAAGAATTAGTGACATTAAATGGTCGTCACATACCTTCACATACCACTTTCACAACTCACCTCACCTGATGTTTACATTCATGTTAAAAAGTCTGATTTTAGTCGGTCTAAGACAATAATTCAGTTTTCTTAATGTCTTGTAAACACGTTAGTCTGACTAAAATCTTACTAGTCTTAGTCAGACTAGCATACCTGGATAATGCGATTCATAGTCTGATTACCAATGAACTTAGTCGGACTGGAGTCAGACTTGGTGTCCCTGGTCTGATTGAAACGCATGTCTGTTTCGGCTGCTGTAGAAACATAGCGGTGCCATACAGCTCTATTATTGGTAAATGGTTTGTATTTTTATAGCCCTTTTCTAGTCTTGATGACCACTCAGAGCTGCACTACAGTTTTGACATTCACCCATTCACTCACACTTGCATACAGCGCATCTATGTGCAGCACATTTTCTATCACTCATCTTTCACTCACACGCTGCCGTCAGGAGCAACATGGGGTCAAGTGTCTTGCCCAAGGACACATCGGCATGCAGACTAGCGGAGCCAGGAATCGAACCCACAACCCAAGTTGAAAGACGATTCGCTCTACCACTGAGCAACTGTAAAGCATTTTCATGGGTATGATGTTAAGTAATAAAATTACACACCGGACCTTTAATGTCAAAGTGTATTTTATAACTTCAAAGCCATATTAGCCTCGAGTTCTAATGTAGCCTGTTATAATTATAGATGGGTTGCAATTATAAATGGCAACACATCATTGTATCATGACATGTGATGAAGTGATGGACAGTGAGTGGGTGAGTGAAGTGTTCACAGTCCCGTGGGTGGGGCTGTGGGCGGGAGGATTGCCGTATATTACGTAGTAGCTAGCGTAACTATTCCCAGTGTAATAAACAAACGCCGCTTTAACTCCTTATAACAACGACTCTCTACGGAAGTCTATGTTCCAGTGACAACATTAGCTTACAGCTACGCTTTTAGCTCAGTGTTTTGTATCAGGTTAGCTTTCCAACCACGGCCAGCTTCTGTCAAACACGAGCTAACAGCGGTCTAAAGTGGACACAGCGCATATATACAGTGAATGTATATAGTGAAATAAGGTGAAGTCATACTCACAGGCCCAGTGTTCGTGTTCGTGTTCTCCAGCTTCAGCCGCTGATGCTCGGGGGCTCACAGCGACTGTTAGCTGTGTCAGTCTGGGTAGAAACCCTCGGTTTGTTCTGGGTCACTTTCACAACTCAGGGAAGAGATTGAGATGAGCCATGAACAGCATCCCGTCAAAAACGTCCGCACCACTGATGGATTACAAGAACTGGATAGAACTCCGCCCCCTGCGCCGTGCTGCTAATGTTTTTGTTTTTTTCCCCCCCAAGGGCTTTCTTCTTTTGATGTTTTATTGCGGTTGACCATTTGGCGCATTACTGCCACCACCTGGTATGGAGTGGGAATCAAAAATGTGAATCTAAATGTACTATTACTGCAAAAAATGAATAAATACATAATTTACTATACTACAATTTAATTTACAATTATAATTTTAAAACTACATTCTAGTTTTGTTAGGCTCTGAGTTTCTCTCTTCTTCTCTTCGCCACCCTTTTCAGTTGCTGTAGGCCGGTGGTGGCAGTGCTGGTGATCTGGTGGTGGCATCCTCCCGTCTTGTCTTGCTGTTTCCCGGGGAGTGGGTTGTCTTCACTGAGAGTGTTTTTCTTTGGATCCCTCCCCTGCACTAGCCTTCATCCCTTCACTTTGGCCTCAGCTTTGGTTAGGTTTTTCCCTTTTTTTGGTATGAATGACCTTTATTGATATTTTAGAATCAATTAATATTTAATAAAAGGTGCATGTTACCTTGGAACCACGTGTCATGCCCTCTGAGTAACCACACATGACATGTTTAAGTAATATAAATCTTGAGGTATGTAAGATCTACTGACTCAGGTCAAATAGTCAGTTATACTGCACACAAGTGGAACAAGATATAACAACAGACCTGAAATCAGCACCAAATGTGAATGTTTTTATATCTAAGTTAAAAATCTATTCTCCAATGCTCATGATTAAACTATACTGTACACTCTTTTAATAATTAGTAAAAAAAATAAGTAAATGTTTTTTATCCTGCACTGTCATATTTTATGCTCTATTTTACTCTAACATTTTGTTTTATTTATCTCTTTTTATTTTTTTACACTGATTATATTGATTATATATTATATTGTGTTGTCCTGGTTTCCTGCTTCACAGTCTAATGACATGTAGATGTTTCAAAAGTAAAGAGAGTGCAGATGATCATGAAAGGGAGCGACTCATCACTTCTTTAAATAATATCTGGTGGGATGTTGACATTGGCAGGTGATGTGTACGCCACAGGCTGTTAAACGACAAATGTGCCCAGCCATGGAAAAACCAGGAACAAGTCTCCCAAGGGCAGGGGGGGCACATGGAAATCTGAAAATATTTGAAGAAGATGTGGCCATTTGAAAATGTGGAACTACAAAAATCTACCTGGTTTAGCCTCAATGATTTGCACCTTCATGGGGAGCCAAGTGACAGTATCATCACATTTACATAGCCCAACCTCCTCAATGGTTCAATGAAGAGGTCCAAGGAGGTTCCCAGAGAATAATAAAATGAAATATGAGTATACATTTTATAAAAATTAAAAACAAGAAAGGTAATATATACGTAACAGTCAGAAGAATCAAATATAGTTATATATTTCTAATATCAAATAAAATAAAATACATTTAAGAGGTTTTCTTTTTAAATGAACTAGAAAATTAAAAGAAATGGGACACATGGTGGTGCAGTGGTGGCCATTGTTAGTAGGTCACGGTTCAGATCCCTGGGGCCTTCTCTCTCTGTGTTGTAACGGTTTTTGGGGATCAACAAAGATAATGTGGCAATAATTTGATTGATAAAAAAACCCAATAATAATAATAATTTTAATATTTTTTGTATTAAATATTTGTAAAATTAATTAATTTATTTGTACGTTTAATTGTCGTTTGCAATTGTACAAAATTGCCTGTAATTGTAATAATATCAAAGATATCCCAATTAAACAGTATTGAAGTTATGAATCCAAGCACTGACTCTCTCAACCCCTGTTCGTCACAGTATTCATGTACAAAAGAGACAGAGCGTTCTTCAGGTTAATAAAAGTAACAATTTATTAAATTAAACAATTTGATTCACTGAAGTTAAATAACACAAAGTTCATTGGATTTTTATAACATGCTCGGAAAGAATGACGACATTGGAAGTTTGGGAGAGCATGAAGAACAAATTACTGACATCAAACCTGACCAATTAAAACCAACACCTGTCTCATGTGACCTGTTTGACTCCTCCCCTCCTCTGCAGTGAGCATTTAAAAGAAAAAATTTCATGTGTCTCATCACCGTTTTGGAACAAAAGTTTCAGAAGCAAGAATGGCTCTTTATCGTGTGGCTGTTTTGGCGCTCGTCGTTCTCCTGCTGCTTTATGGTAAGTTTTGATACATGTTTTTGCAGCTCATATCTGCACATGTTTACTGTCATGCTACAGCAAAATGATTTGACTGTTGAAGAAGCTGATGTTTTGCTTTTGTGATTACAGTTGCAGACAACGAGGCAGGTAAGTTGAGATGTCCAGATGCAGCATAAATAGCCCGTAGATTTATTTGAGTGTGTGATTATATGTTGTTTTTGTTTTAAAGATGTTGCTACCCGTCCTTTTGTGATAGTTGAGCCACGCTAGAAGACTCAGCAGATGTTTGGACAGACAGAAGACATTGTTGTGGAGGAGTTGACTCTTAACTCGGATGACTTCAAAATGTTAAAACTACCTGCTTGTTGCTGATTTCTGTGCAGTTCAAATGGCTAAGATGGAATAAAAATATTCTTGGTTGACATCACATTGTCTTTAATATTGGCCACACATCGTCATGTCTGTCTCTACTCTGACCGTCGAGATTGTGTTAATTAATTAATTATATTAAAGGGGACATATTATGCAAAATCAACTTTTTAACCATTTTAATACTTATATTTGGGACTCTGGAGGCCCTAGCAGTCGCCAAAGTGTGGAAAAAGAATACTCAGTCATGTTTTCGTTGTCCCCTTTAGTGTAAGTATAGGCGATAAAACACTCGATGTTGAATTCCCTGCGCTTATGACGGCAGCATGCGCATTTCACCACGAATGTTACCACCCACCAGTAAGTTTACCTCGAGAGCTCCACCTTAGCTCCTCCTTGTCCCTGCGAGAGTGCAGGCGAGGGAGGAAGAGCGGTATTATGTCAACGCGGAGGGACAAGTGAGGTGTTGGTGGCTGCACAGTGGAGCACAGTGTTTTACACAAACTTCCAGCCTCAGAGGATTTTATATATGAAGCTAATGTGCCGGATAAAGTCAGCAAACGTGTGTCCGTGTGTTCACACCACTTCACATCAGACTGCGGCCAGCGGTCGCCGTATTTAGTCAGCGAACGTATTTCACCGACGTAACCGGATATTGTCAGAGAACTAGTGGAGGGAGGGGGAGGGAACAGCATCTGAGCAAGTGAGCGCTGTAACGAGGACAAATCAGAAACCCCCTGGAAGAAGTGGGTGTGTGTTTGCCTGTGTCTCATTTGCATATAAAGGGACCATGCACGAAAACCGAGCGTTCTGATAGGGGCGGGTTTAGCAGGGTTATTGAACTGCTATTGTGCTTCATCCTTATGGTATTTTGACCAAGGCATGTCACTGACATGTTCATTAGGACACCAGGGAACTATTTTAATGGGGGAAATAGGGTATAATATGTCCACTTTAATACTTGTATCTACTTCAAATGCACCACTTGTGAAAAAAAGGTTGATATTTGTAAATCATGGGTCTCAAACGCAAATGACTTGGGTGCCACTGAGCATATCGTCAGGTCAGCAGAGGGTCAAGTGAAACTTTTTGCGAAAAACCAACTGTTGAGAGTGGGTGGACAATATGAGTTGAGAATTGTATATAGTCGAGGTAGAATCAAAAGAAATGTGTTTTTAGTCGGCGGTGGAAGATGTGGAGGCTTTCTGCTGTCTGGATGTCGATGGGGATCTCGTTCCACTATTTGGGAGCTAGGACAGCGAACAGTCGGTAAATGCCTCTGCGATGTGTGGTTTTGGTCTGAAACGCCCCACGCCCCACCTCCTGCCCCCTTGACCCTAGCCCTTCTCACCTTTTTCAGTCCATTGCTTCTGATCTTCTTCCTTTCCTCACCCACCTCATTAACACATCTCTATCATCTGGTTGCTTCCCTGACTCTCTTAAAGAGGCCAGAGTGACCCCCCTCCTTAAAAAACCAACCCTCGACCTGTCTGGAGCAAATAACTACAGACCTGTCTCTCTTCTTCCTTTTCTTTACAAAACTCTGGAGCGTGCTATCTTTAATCAACTCTCTTCCTACCTTCACCGGAACAACCTTCTTGATCCTCATCAGTCTGATTTTACGGCAGGTCACGCGACCGAAACTGCACTGGGCCTCTCCTCTTCTCTCTGTACACCAACTTTCATGGTTCTGTCATTCACTCTCATGATTTTTCCTATCACAGCTACGCTCACGACACCCAACTCGTTCTCTGATTTCCCCGCTCAGAAACACACATAACAGAGCAGGTTCTGGTCCAGGCTCTTGTCATCTCACACTTGGACTACTGCAACTCCTGGCTCCTGGCTCCTGGCTGGTCTCCCTGCGTGTGCCATACGACCTCTGCAGCTCATCCAGAATGCAGCAGCTCGACTGGTCTTCAACTTACCAAAGTTCTCTCACACTACACCGCTCCTCCACTCATAGCATTAGATTCACACATGATAATATTGATGTTTTTAGACTTAGCTTGTGTCATGGGTTTATTTATCTTTCATAACTAATAGCTTCAAGTTTAGACATCTTGTCATTTGCCACTGTGACGTTAGCATTTAGCAACAACATTAGCCCACAAGTCCTTATTACTTAAATCAACGTGTCTCTCTTTCATCCTCTGCTCTTTGCAGCTGAGATTAGAGTTTGCAGCTTTATTCATAGAAACCAAACCTGTAATTCACCACTGATTTACAGCCATGAAGAAAGTGTCCTCGTGTTTGACCACATGTCAATCACGCTGCACAACTGAGGACAGACACAAGTTGTTGTAGTCACTTTCAGAGAGTTTAGGACAACAAACAAATCCTGGATCATTTTTTAAAAAGGTTCTGTAAGTGTCACCCCTCCCTGATTTATTATCGTGTGTTGGAATCTTGTTTTATTGCAACAGTTTTCAGTGGAATCCACCATTTAAAACATGTCCTTATTGAGTTCTTGTCACATGACTCTGTTTCTATGATTCCGCCATGTTGGCAGGCAAATACGCAGCAAACATGAACAGGAGCGGCGCTGGATTCATGCAAAAAATAGCATTTTGGTTAAAGAGCTTCTACATACTGGTGTATTAAACATTACAGCAACATAAAAAATGATTTGATTATTACCAATGCTTTTAATTTAGCTGTGGCTTTGGTTTGCAGTCTAATAAAGTTGTTAAGCATTGTATATGACATAAATATGTAATTACACAGTAGAAAATGTTGTTATATTTCTGTTGGTAGTTTGTTTGTCTGATTGCAAAAACAGCTCCTGTAGAAATAAGACAAATATTCTTAAATGGATTTAAATGATCTTGTTTCAATAAAAAGAATCTGCTGATGGCTTTAGGCAAATTTACCTTGAAAATGGAAAATGTAAATCTAGCTTGTAAATCTAGCTCAAGAATCTGCAGCCACACTCAAACTGTAATCTTCCTTAAAACAAGGAAAAACAGGACAAACATTTAGAGAAATTTATTGTTAATAATAATAAACAATAAAGTCATTTTTTAATGAAAGTGCATCTAAATATGATTGAAATATGATAGGAAATATATGATATCAAATATAATATGAAATATGATTAAATATGATGATTTACAAGTACATTTTTTTGTCAAGTTTGTTTTATTGATGATTTTGACAGAGTCCACAAACCAGAAGAGAAACAAATCACAACAAAACAAAGACATTAACACAGAAAAGTTAATACAATTTAAGGGTTAGTAGGAAAAGGAAATTATATTTAAATTTAAATTTGACTGGTCTTTTCCTGACATTTATTAAACCTCTGACAGGAGTTTTTGTTCCTTTATTAATCTTTTTCACAGCAGCCATTTTGAAATCACAGAAGCACACACAATGATTAACAATGGTTGTGTTCAGGTCACAGTGTGGCAGTGATCCACTCTGAAACTGACAAAACTAAATGGAACTCAGCCTTTCATGTATGCGATGTCTCAAAATGGCCACTGTGACAGAGACTAACAGGAAGCTCAGATGTTTAGCTGTCTCCTCTGCTTCCTGTGGTGGCCTCTGGTGCAGTTGTGGCCGGGGTCACGTCACCAGGTGTGGCAGTGGGCATGGTCTCATCTGAGCCGCCGCTCGTGGTCATGGCTGTGGTCGTTTCCATCAATGGTGTGGTCTGATCTCCTCCCTTCTCCTCTGATGACTCCTCTTCCTCAGAAGACTCGTCAGACTCTTCTGAGGAAGAGTCCTCACTGTGGAAAGAGGTGTGGCCATCAGCCTGACGACGGTGAGAACTCTGTGGAGGAAACATCACATTATTTCATGATTCAGTTACCGTTGTGAGATCATCGTACATGTTTTATAAAAATCTTAGTTGGGACAAAGTGGAAACTCCCAGTGACATCGCCAATAAGAAAACATGTTTTTTTGAGGCCTAGATTTTAGTTTTTGGTTTAGTCCAGTGCATCAATTCAATTCATAAATATATTTGTATATGATATTATAGAGAGAAGAGAAACAACAACAGTTCACACAATGAGCAAACACTAGGCATCAGTGGAGAAGCCATCTCTGACTGAACCAGACTCAAACATGTGCAGCATCTGCCCAGACAGGTTGTGGTGAAAGGACAAATGTGGGACAGAGGAGAGGAGGAAGGACGAGAGGGAGATGAGGTGGAGACAGAATAAAAAGACAAGACAGTACTGAATCAGTTATGACGTGTTTAAAGAACTACAATGTCATTTATACAAGCAGCAGCAGCAGCAGCAGTGATGGTGGAACTGGTCATCTTTCATCTGGAAGGTCATGGGTTTGATCCCACTGACCACCAGACTGTCTTAGCTGGATGCTAATGTGGCACACCTAAAATAGGGGAACCACAATTTTATTTTATTTTTATGATTACATAAATATTTTTCTTAATATAAATATAAATAACATAAATATAATCTTATTTTATGGAAAGTATTGTTTTTCAATGATTTATTATTTTGTGGCACACTAATATTGCGATAGGGAGGGCGGAACCTTTGTTTCCCAAGAGTTGCCCGGGGAATGGTTAGGGGTGCGCAACCGCTGCCGTACGGGAAAAGCGACAACCGTGTCTTCATGTCTCTCTCCTTCACCTGCTTAATACAGGTCAGTGTGTTTGTACGACACGATTATACTCCATGATTTTGTTTTATAGTAACACATATTAATAGCGCGGGTGTTCGCAGCATGTTTTGTTTATGTTTTTATGACTAAATGTCAGGGAACAAATGACGGGTAAAGTTTCCCCGCGAGGACGCCATTTTGTGCCGCGCGCGGCCGCAGTTGCACTATTTAGAGAGGGAATAAGTGCAGTTAAAGTTCGAGATGTGATGTATTTACAAGTCTCTGTTTATTGTGAAAATGTATTATTATGAGTGTAATCTGAAAGATTACAGAATTATTTTTATTTTGTTTATGCGCCTGTTGCCAGGTAGATTTGGTTTTGGTGAGATAGCACAAGCACTGTGTTTTATCTTTTAATTTCAGTGCCCTGTTATGGGAGCAGGGTAGGTATATATATTTGTACATTTGTATATATATATATATTGAGGATTTACACGGTGAAATTACATTACCTGGAATAGTGTTTGAACCAGTTTAGACTGTGAAAAAAATTTAATATATTTACAGAACTGTTTATGAATATACATTTTAGAGAGTATGTGTTGATTAGAACAAAAAAATGAGACAATGTATTGCTGAGACTGGAGTATTGATTTGATTGGTTTGTGGAAATGTGAAAGTGAACAACATAACACTGAGATGTGATAAAAAGTTACACATTGTGCTTTTGTGATGGTTATATTTGATGTTTAATTAAGAGAGACAACCTGTTATAGGAAAAGAGACAACTGTGTCTTCATGTCTCTCTCCTTCACCTGCTTAATACAAGTACATATTTGTTAATGCGGTGTCACATCTCTGGGACCCGTAACACTAACTCCACCTGCGTCTTCCTGTGACACAATTTTCCTTCTCATTTTGTGTTTATTGTGAAAAGTGAGGGTTAGCCAAAATAATTACGTTATCTATTGACGTCGTCATTAAACGTCAGATAGAAACAGTGTCAGTGTGTGGTTGTTTAACTGCGGGGAGGAAACTAACCGTGAACTATTTTCACTGTCTGCCCACACACACACACACACACACACACACACACACACACGCAGACACACAGAGTCAGTGTCACAAATGAAAGTGAACGCTGTGATCATGTGAGGAGTGAGGATTGATGGTGACTTTGATGAACGTCTTACCCGCTTGGCTGAGGCTGTTGTGAGGAGGAGAATGATGACGAGGGCGGACGTCAGAATATTCATCTTCATCTCCTTCTGCCACAAAAAAAAACACGCTCCAACATAAACAACAAGACACACTGACACAAGCTGGATTACAATCTGAAGCACAAACTGGGACTCAGTGATAATAAAATCTCAACTGTTAGGTTATTAACGATGTACTATTATAATAATGAAAAAAAGTGAAATATGGCTTCAAAATGGCTATTCCATCCAAAATGGTCGCCTTCCTGTCGGGTTTGGGTCATTGGTCTCATGTAGTTTTTTGTTTGTCCTGACCTGATGCACATGTTTACCAATGTTCATGTCAGAGGTCTTAAATGAAGTCAGTTTTTTTTAATTTACAGATTCATTTTGCATAATATTTTTCTATATATATGTAGGTATATACTGTATATCTATATAGCTACATATCTATATATGTGTATATAAATTACATTTGTTGACATCTTTATTGTATTGACATTTCCCCTCTCTGTTCTGCTGTAACTGTATATTTCCTTGTTATGAGACTAATAAAGGATTATTTAATCTCATTTAAAATCTTTCTATTTTTTTACTATTTTATAACAGAGTAATATGTGATGATCAACTGTCAACTGTGTTTTCAAATTACACACACATCCAAAAACTTGAGCATGAAATAAATTACTGTAAGTAATGAGCATAAAGAAATATGCATATATCTAAAAAATAAATAAATAAAAGTTGAAACATACCAAAGGTTGAAGAAACTTCCAGATGTAAAACAGAACTGTGATTCTGATCAAGTTCAAGTTCAGCTTCAGCTTCTGTGTCTGAACCTGAACTCAGCCCTGATTTATATAAGGAACACACACACGCGCACACACACACACTGTGTGTGAGGGTTGAGTAACAATGCTTGCCCCAGTCCAGCATGAAGGGGCGGAGCTAGAGAATCAGTGGAAAGTTTTTTGTTTTTTTTTATTTAGTTTTATGTCATGTTGTTATTATCACCTCAAACCATGACTTAACAGTTGTCTGTTTTGTAAAAATTGAAGGACAGATTCTGATGAAATGTTCTCAGGGTGAAGATGGGGCTGGAGGAAGTTTCTTCTTCTTTTACAAATACAAGATTTACTGATAATTTAAAACTCTGAAAAACCTGAATCAAATTAAATATTGGACAAAAGTATGTGTTTGTTTTCTGGAAACAATGAATTACACACATGAATCTGAAAAGCACAGCTGCTCCTGACGCTGTTTACAGGTTTATAAATGTACGACATTCATCACAAATCATTTTTAACCACAACTACTGTAAAAAAATACCATTCCTAAAGTTTTATTTTTCTGTGCAAACCAGAGGAAACATTACACGTGTACATTTGTACGATTCTGGACCACAGATCCAGACCAAGACGTTGGAATATTTGTTGTTATGACGACGTTCCCGTGTCTCCAGGTGTTTTTTAAAAAACCTAAACCAAAAAAACCACAGGTTAGTCATCGAGCTGTCACACCATCAAAGTGAAGGAAAAAACCTTAAAAAACTCAAAAACAGAAAGAGGCATGTGATGAAACACAGTGGTGTGTAATAAAATACACCAGGAAATGTCATCATCATCATTGTGTCCTTGTGGAGACGTGAGTTCACACAGATCTGTGGTTTACAACATAACATCTGCCCCTGGAGACTGAGCCTCAACATTCATATGTATATATATATATATGTATATGTATATATATACCTCTGCTCTCAAGAAAGAACGAAGTTGCACATTTAAACTTTGCCAGAGAACACTAGGACAAACCAGAGGCCTTCTGGATGTGCAAGCGCAAATGATAGAGTAATACTGGCTCGGATCTCAGCCTGAGTCACCTAGATCCGAGTCAGGTGTAGAAGAACCAGGGCAACCTGAAGAGAAGTGGGCTAGAGTAGAGCTGGAATAGAGCAGAGAATGGGAATCTGATAGAGTGCTCTTATAAGAGCAATCCCACTGAGAAGGGACATGTGCAGAGGATGTGGGACCTATGGACGCTTCAAGGCCAACATCCAGGCTACCAAAGAAACAACTGCTCGCTCAGTGTTCTAATATCTGGAAGAGGAACTTACTACCCACCAACATAAGGGCAGCTGACCTAAGAGATAATATCATAACCAAGTTGAAATCCTGGAGGAACCTCCTGCTTGCCAAGGCTAAGACTAGAGGAATTGAACTTGGTGCTGCTAACTATCCCAACTAACGACAACACTGAGACCAATTAACTGATATAAACAGCATCATCAGTAATCCTCGAGATGCTTGACTACAAGATCAACACAACAACACAAGCCATAAGGAGCAATACCCTCTGTGGAGAAGACTACAGGCTAAAATCAAAGGGACAAGACAAGAGTTTAGCCATCTATGAGCTGCAGAAAGATAAATAAAGAGCTGTGTAAGAAAATACAACAAGCTGTTCATAACTGAGGCACAAGAGACTGCCAAACAAAGGCTCGCAGCTCTGGCTGCCCGCCTAAAGAGATACATAAGAGAACCAGGAGAATGGACAGGATACACGGGATATTGTCCCCGTTTGTCCCCTGAATATCAGGGGAGACAGCAACAGACCCACCCAAGGCTGAGACTAAGCGTTACTGGAAGAATATGTGGGATAAAGAGTCATCACACAAAAGCAGACAACAGCAACATCCCAGAACAAGACCCAGTAAAGACCACATTGGAAGACATCCAAGATAGAGTGTCCAAAATAGAGGGGTGGTCAGCACCAGCTCAGGTCAACACCAGGGCCTGACATGATCCACACCTATTAGCTGAAGAAGCTGGCCTCTCTGCATGAACACCTGATAGCACAGAAGAACCAACTGCACCCAGAATGGATAACAAAAGGCCGTACAGTCCTCATCATGAACGACCCCCAGACCATCCAAATACCGGCCTCTAACCTGCCTCAGCACAACACGGAAACTGTCAGACCTCATTGTGGTTAAGATGAAGAGGCCTGTGGTTGAACACATGAGCAGAGCCACACACAATGCCACACACATACCGGAATGCTTTGAGCTTTACAATATCAACACGACTCAAAGGAGCTGCATCAACAACTCGATGGGACTGAGGAAGATGACTCTAGAGGCCAACTCAACATTAAATCAAATGTGGAATATACCAATGAGTTGCTCTGTCCCCCCCTCGTGTTCTGCATAAACCTGAACCCCCTCAGCCAGATCATCACATCTGATGTGGGACAACAATCAGCCACCTCCTCTCCATGGATGATCTCATGCCGTACACCAAGGGTGAGCGGGACTCACCAGGATCTACAGCGAAGACACTAAAGAATATTCAGCCAAAATAAATGTGGCTGAATTATATCAAAAAAAGAGGAAACGGAGGGAATGGAACTACATGAAGGCAACTTAGCAGATGTTCAAGAAAGCTACAAATACCTTGAGTTCCCACAAGCAAATGGGAACCATGAAGAGGCCACAAGGAGATCTGTCACAACCAAGTCCTCAAGACAGGTCCTCAAGAGTCGCTCTGTCTGTGATCCTCTGCTGACAGGACAGCCAGACCAAAGGAAGAGATAAAGACCACTGACATTTACACGATTACACCACTATTACCATTACACAGCAAAAGTTTCATGTTTGTAAAATCTTTACATAGATAATAATTCAGATATTGAAATGATAATAACAATAACAAATAATGACAGTTTGAAATAATGTGTATTTATAGATAGAATTTAAACTGTATCACGTTGTACGTTGGGTATAAATGTCAGATAATATCACACTGCAGTAACAACATGGTAATCATTTAACAGGAAAGTAATTCATATGATAAAACTGTTTCATTTCTATTGGAAAAAAATCCAGTTTGGACATAATAATAATAATGGTAATAATGTATTATTAAAGTTATTTTATCAGTTATATCCACCTAATAATTATTACTTCAAACTACATCTGTGTACAAATGTAAAGAGTAATTTCTATTTAATAAAGTCATATATAAAGTAATTTAAAAAACTTCACACAGAGATCTCGCGTATTGCATCTTTAACTGAAACTTAGTTTCAGTTAAGTTGTTGATTTACAAACAAAAACAGAGTAAAACTTTTAAAACTACACTAATAAAACTGAATAAAAGTAAATAAAGAGACTTTTATTGAGTATTTAAGTATTTAAGTATTTGTACAGCTGATCGTTTAGTCCTGCCTGAGTCACTCTTACTTTTCCTGTCCAGACTTCTTCCTTGTTCCTGTTTAATGAACAATGTCTTTATTTTTGAGGCTTCTTCTATTTCAGGAAACTCACTCACTTTTGTTAAAAAGAAGAGTCTGTGGTTGAAGATTATTTCTGACGAGACGCTCGTCATCCTTGTGTCTCACTCAAACACACATTTCGTTTTTTCCAGATCAAACAGTGATGGCGTCACACAAACCCGTGTCACTTCTTGTTTCCTCACCTCTATTACGATAATTATTTACATTTCTACAGACGCACAGATCGACACAATCCTCTTTTTTACTTCTTCTGGTGTTTTTCCAGATTTTCTCTAGTTTTCACAGAAAAATTCTAAAAACCTACCAAACTATTGACATTCTCACTATTTCATTACATGTTTATTATCAATTTGGTGTGGGAGAGTGAGTGGTTTACAAACTTCAGTTTCCTGTTGGAAAAGTCATGTTGTTAAGATGTCGTAGACTTAAACTGACGTAGATTTTATTACATTTGTCTTTCGTAAAGTGAATAAAATGTGATTTTTCTCCACTGACAGCCATGTTTGGAGTCATAAAGTCATGTTGTTAAGATGTCGTAGACTTAAACTGACGTAGATTTTATTACATTTGTCTTTCGTAAAGTGAATAAAATGTGATTTTTCTCCACTGACAGCCATGTTTGGAGTCATAAAGTCTCTGAATCTCATTAAGTCAACACACAAAAATGCACAAATTCTTCTTCTTCTTGATTAAACATAATATTTTCTGTATTTTTCCTTGTTAAACTGTGTCATGTGATGTTTTTTAAACTTCATGATCATCACTGCTGTGTTTGTCTTGTTACTTTGTTGCGTGTCTAAATGATTCGACACATGTTTGAGGTCAGAGTTTCTCACTGTTTCTTTATGATCTAATGTAACACGATGTTACTGAATCTCTCTCTTTCTGTCGTCCTCATGTGATTAGTGACACCTGCTGGTGAGAAAACTGTTGTGCAGCTTTCATTACATTACATGTCATTTAGCAGACGCTTTTATCCAAAGCGACTTACAATGGGATTGACTACAGTCAGCCAGGGGTGGAGTCGAATTTGCGACCATTGTGACCATGATGTCTTCCGCAAACAGGGTACCGGTCTTAACCACTGAGCCACTCCAGTGGTTAAGACTGGTACCCATTTCCATCTCCATCACAGTCACATAATGGAGTTTATATAAGGTATACGTTCTTAAATTCAGCTTAATCAAGTAAAGTAAGTTCTTACGTGAAAGAATTTCTTTGCAGAAATGTAAGTTTTGTCTCATTTTACATATTTAAAAAATTCTAAAAGAATAGAAGAACACTTTTTGAATGTATTTTTCTCTGTTTCTTTATTTCTTCTCCTTGTTTTTTTAAAACAAGTTGAAGAACATTTTAAAACATTTTTAAAACATTTTAAAACCTCTTGTGTCGTAAATCACGTTCGAGTTTTACATTTTAATATCCAGATGTTTCTAATGTTAAATCTGCTCCTGCACTGTAATTACACACACACACACACACACACACACACTATTTAGGGCCCGATAATAACAGTGTATCGTGTGTAGAATCTCTTCTTCCCTCTGTGATTATTTCTGCTGTTAATGACGACGATGAACACAGAGCTGCTGTTTGAGTTCAAACATCTTCAAATTCTTATCTTTATTTCACTATTTACATTATTTTAACTGCTTATTATTATTATTACATTAAAAAACAACAACCCACAAACACTGATTTTCAGGTTTAAAAACAGTTGTAGATGAAATAATGATTTTGAATTTGATAATTGGTTAATCGATGACTTGTTGCAGCTCACACTGACAAACGTAAAGTTTTAGACTTTTCTTCTAACTTCGTCTATTTATATACGACTCTTAGATTCTCTGTAATGTGCTGAGGTGTAATACACTGTAAAAAAAATCGTTTGTCACAAATTAAGTAAAATACATTTTGAAACAACCTCATTTCTGTGTGTGTGTGTGTGTGCAGATGAAGTCATATGTTTGAGTTTGTCCGACCATTTTCTGATTCCACTGTGTTTTTGCTAAAGAGATAATCTATGAAATGATGTTTGTTTCTTTAAAAAAGAGAACATTTTGGGAGTGGAGGAGAGCGACAGGAGCGGAGTGTGGGCAGGAGGAGGAGGAGGAGGAGGAGGAGTTTGTTCTCAGCGCAGAAGCTTAGAGAAAAGAGGAAGAATGGAAGCAGTTCAGTTAGGGAGGAGAGGACAATCCTGACAGGACTGTTATTAAAGCGTCCACTGATAATGACTGTGCAGCTCATTGAGGAGCAGGAACACACACACACACACACACACCATAAATACTATTAATGAAAAAAAACATCTCATCCCAAACATTTTTACCATCTTGTGAAGTGATTTTTTTTAGACGTGTCGATATTAACGTTTATCGCAAAAGTGCTTTCGGCCATTTTTCTTCCGAGTGGAAATTTTGCAGGACGACATTTTTATGAGAATTTTGTCTCGTACGCAAAACACCTGCGAGTCGTGATTCAACCTTTTGAAATATCACTTTTATTTTGCAAAAAAATGTCACAGAAACACAGGTCAACATTTTCAATGCAGTAGCTGGCGTTTGACCAGACGGGGCAGTAGATACACCAATAATCACTGGTTTAAAGGTGAGACAGGACGTTTATGTCTCTCTCCCTCTCGCACCAAGTCACCAAATTACACAACTATCGACAGTATCGGTATCAATAAGCAGTATCGATAACTACACAGATTCAAATATGGGCGGCGACCAAAATACCAAAGTCACGACCTCACAAACCAGTTTGTGACGTCACATTTTTTATTTTGTCACATTTGTGGCACAAAAATACTTTTAACACAGAACAAAAGCATCAGAACAGCAAAAAAATGAAAATGAAGTTTAATAAAGAGTAAAACCTCATAATGGATCAGGGCTCAGTCAGTGTCTTTCAGCAGGATGAAGAACCTGCAGGTTTTTAAAAACCTGTCTCCTGCGCTATTTCACTAAAGATAGGGCAGCTATTTGTTTTCTATCATTAAAAATGATATTGTCTCTGTTCTCTCAGTCTTGTGTCATCATCGGCTCGTTTATCTCTGGTCGTCAGGATTTTAGTTTCACAGAACGAGCATTTAGTTCGTCCTGCTCACGTAAAAAAGTGTTTTGACTCTTTGCTATTGCACAGTTGTAGCTCGACTCGACTCGTTGTTTTCCATGACTTCATAGCTCCTCCTCAATGTGGCCGGAGTCATCCAAGCACTCTCTGACCAATCAGTGGGATTTGGAATTATAATAAATAGATTTTGGAACTTTAAGTAGGATTTTTAAGTCTTTTTCACTTCGATCTACAGTTGGACATTGTTGGGTTTGATTCTTGTGTCAGACGTCGCGCTCATGACTCTTCAGTGACGACACATTTTAGTATCGGCTCAGCTCGCTGTGAACCTGGTCAGAAATAAAGTGTGGAGTGGAGTCGAGCTGGAACTGTATAATAAAGAAGCACCGTTTCTCTCACAGACTCCATTTTAAAAAATACAACAAAAAAACATCTACTTTTCAATAATAAAACACATTCAATATTCAGTCACTTTGTTCGTCTACTGTGCTTCACTTCAGTGTAGTTTTTCAATGACTTTACATTTCATTACAAATATCCTGTTCAAGCACGATAAACTCCACATCAATACACATTTTTGGGCCAAAGGAAGGAAGAAAAAAGCAAAAAGCTGACTCATTTCTGTTCATATTTACCTTGAGGAACAGACTGAGACGACTGGAACAAAGATCAAGTGATCACGGCGTGAAGTCTGCGCGTCACAGTCGTTAAACTCATGACACACATACACGATAAAACACTCTGATCCCAATCACTTCACTCTGTAGACTGAAGATTCACTTCCAGAGACGAAGGTCACGCGTGAAGATTCACGGGTCGTAAATGGGGTTGGTGAAGTTCCCTAAAGTTCCATATTCACTCTCGAGCAGACGGCCATAAGACGTGCGTCTAAAAGAGAAAGAATGATGTGACGGGAAAATAAGGTTATGTACAGAGAAAAGTATTCCATTGTTCCAGGACATAAACAGCTCTCCTTTGAGTTCTCATGTACGTCATTATGTCATTGGATCAACAGTAAGTCACAATACGCATGAAGCGTCCATTACAACCTCAGCTAAAACATTAACAGTGGTCATTTGTCGCTAAGCGGAAACTTGGACTTTGTAAGATAATGTCAATGATTATGTAAACACACTGAGTGACTGTAGAACAAATGAAACTGAAACTGACATAATTGGCTTCTTATAGTGCGCGTGTGTTTTCTGCGTTTCCATTAGGAACTGTACCAAAATGGCCGGCCCCACTAATGGTACGCTGCGGGTGGAGCTAGACCGAGGACAGTCGACAGAAAAACCTCACTCAGTGTTTCTTCAGCACTCGCAGTCTGTTCTCGTACAGAGTTTCACGTCTTGTTGAGACAAACAGACGCAAACTGAGGAGGAAAAACACGGACACCCCGCCCACCAAGTTCTGTTCTTAGTCCAAACGCAAGCCTGACCCAGGACTTGACCCTTCCTAACCAAACTGTATCATGATGGAATCACGGCTTTTGGCGGTGGACTCACCGGATCCTGTAGTAGTATAGTCCACCCAACACTACAACGGCGATCACAATGAACATGATGACAATGGCAACGACACTTCCTGGAGAGAGAAAGACACAAAATAGAAAAAAGTCAATAAAATATGAAATAAATCATGTTCAGATCACAGAGCCTGGAAAAAAAAGAAAAAAAAGATCAGTACTTTTGTGGGATTTCATAAGATATTGGTCAGAAACAAAAGTTGTTGTTATACTGTCGGTCAATTTACTTCTGGGACAGTTTGGTAACAGATTAATGGAATTAAACACAACTGAACAACAAGACAAGAGAAGTGCATTTGAAAATGACGACGTGGGTGTGTGAGTAGAAATCAAGTTAAGAAAGAACAATCTGTATCTGTATCATCACTTTATGGAACCTGCAATAAAACACTTCTTTGAAATAAAATGTTGTGACGACTGAGAAAGACTGAGTCACTCAGTGGGTGAACGCCATCATCCATTCTTCTTCTTCTTCTGAATGTCTTAAGTTTCGTTCTCCTGGTAAATGTCTAACTCTTTCTGGTAACACTTTACAGCCTCATTTCCTCACAATGATAATGGATCTGCAGCTCACCAAAGTTACCTTTGAGCTTTTGTATTAATTAGTAATCTCTTTATGGGCAACACACTGCTGGGCGTGGAGTGTAAGGTGCCATTGACGTCATGTGACGCGTCCCAGCTCAAATCAGTTCTCTTATCGAGAAACAAACAACTTGTTGCAAAACAACGTGTTACCTTTGAAAACCTCAACCCAGTTCCAGATGATACAGGAAAAACCTGATGTCAGCAAAAACAACTTATTTAGCGTTCAGGAAATCCTGTTGTGTGTTGTCATCTCTGCACTGGCTGCCAATCTGTTTTATTTTAAAATTCAGATTTGACCTCTTACCTCAGTTTAAGTAATTTATATATATACATATACATATAGATATTTACCTTGATTTAGCTGCCGTTGTGCAGCAAAACAAAATTTGCTACCTCTGCGGCTACTAGCATGGCTAAGATTGAAGTTAAGGACATCGAAATTATTAGCAAAATGTAATTGTGTTTTTCTTTTGTCCTTTGCTTTGGCTGCTGTTTCAGTTTGGAGAAAGAAAATAGTGCTGGTTTTTACATGATTTAGCTAATGTTGTTAACTAATGTTGTTAGCATGAACGTATACACATTCTACAGTATGTCTATTTATTTACTTGGTGTTGGAGTTGTGTTTGTTGTTGTTACGTTGACAATTGTTGTTTTCGTAGTTGTTTAGCGAGGCTTCTTGCTATGCTAATGAGTTCTGATCCACTGGGACTATAACTAGTTGCCCACCATTCTGTGTGCTAATACATTAATACAGTGATTTATTCATTAATTATTGCTAAAGTTAGTGACCCTGTAAACCCTCATGTTGATCATGATGTTAGAGGACCTTAGCTTGTAATCTAGCTAATTTGGTAGAGTTTCGTCTTGTTTGCTGTGAAGTGACAGGGAGTTCAATCCAAGCACATTGTTGCTCATTTCTTTACTAAGTGCTTAACTACAGAGACAATATCGCACTTCATGGTTTCTTCCATGTGGAGTCAGAATTTCTGAGGTCATCGAGTGTTCCTGACAAGTATCCGGACTCCAAACTAGCTGCCTCCACACAAACAATGGCACTTTTACCATTAACAGCACATCTGCCATATTTGTTTGACTGTTAATCAGTAAAATACACTGATTGTGTGTGTCAAATACAGGGTAGACCGTTGTTATCTTCTGGTATTGCTAACCGTAGCTAACAATGGCTAGCCCAAGATACGTTCATGTTTCCAACTTCTCAAAGGTCTGATTTCCGAGTTCTGGAATGCAGCAAACTTTAGTCCCTGACACATCATCATGTTTCACCAGAGTAAACAAAGAGAGAAATCCTGGTGCTTCTTACCGGAACTCAGAGGTTTAGACTTGTGTTCTTCCTGATCCAGGGTGGTGGTTTGGGTTGTTGTGCTGGTTGGAGTATTCGTTGATGTAACGATATTAGGTCCAGTGGTAGGTGTAAGTATGGTAGTCGAGGTATCGCTGGTGGTACTGATGACATCTGGAGCTGTGGTACTGCTGATGGTGGTCGTCAAGGTACCAATGGTGGTACTGGTGACATCTGGAGTTGTGGTACTGTTGATGGTGGTCTTCAAGGTACCGTTGGTGGTACTGGCGACATCTGGAGTTGTGGTACTGTTGATGATGGTAGTCGAGGTATCGTAGGTGGTACTACTGACATCTGGAGCTGTGGTACTGCTGATGGTGGTAGTCGAGGTACCGTTGGTGGTACTGGCAACATCTGGAGCTGTGGTACTGTTGATGGTGGTAGTCAAGGTACCGTTGGTGGTACTGGTGACATCTGGAGCTGTGGTACTGCTGATGGTGGTCATCAAGTTACCGTTGGTGGTACTGGCGACATCTGGAGCTGTGGTACTGTTGATGGTGGTCGTCAAGGTACCGTTGGTGGTACTGGTGACATCTGGAGCTGTGGTACTGCTGATGGTGGTCATCAAGTTACCGTTGGTGGTACTGGCGACATCTGGAGCTGTGGTACTGTTGATGGTGGTCGTCAAGGTACCGTTGGTGGTACTGGTGACATCTGGAGCTGTGGTACTGTTGATGGTGGTCGTCAAGGTACCGTTGGTGGTACTGGCGACATATGGAGCTGTGGTAATGGCGACGGTGGTAGTCGAGATGCTGGTGGCAGGTGAGGTATTATCAGAAGTTTGTGAGTATAAAATGTTGGCGTTGGCAGTTGTAGGATGTGGTGTTGACAACAGTAGACCTGCAAGTAAAGATAAAAGACATTATCTCTGCTGTGCCAATCTCAGCTACATCAGGCGATAGGCGGGGTACACCCTGGACAGTTCGCCAGTCCATCGACTGTCCATCATAGAGACAAACAACCATTCACTCCTATGGTCAATTTAGAGTGTTCAATTTACCTAATCCCCACATTGCATGTTTTTGGACTGTGGGAGGAAGCCGGAGAACCCGGAGAGAACCCACGCACACACGGGGAGAACATGTAAACTCCATGCAGAAAGGCCCTTGTTCCAACCGGGGCTCGAACCCGGGTCTTCTCGCTGCAAGGCGAGAGTGCTAACCACTACACCAACACCGAAGTAAAGAGAGAAAATCAGTGATTTTAGCTCCCGGGGACACAGGAGCTGCTGGTCTACTGCTGCATCGTGTGGTCACTTTGTGTTGATGAGGTAAATCTGAACAAAGGTTTTCAAATGCCGAATTCACAAAAAGAACACATTTGAACCACTGGGTGGTTTACAAACTTTTACAGTTTACAGTTTTCCTGTTGGAAAAGACGAGAACATGGTCTTAACATATCGTAGACTTAAGCAGGTGTGGACTTTATAACTTTTTTCTTAGGTAAAATCATTTGTTTCTTGTGTCTGTGCTGACAGCCAGAGCTTTCTGTGTCTTAGTATGTTTGCGCTAACTCACCTAATTTAATCAATTTTCATTTTACATGCACACTCGTGCTCTAATTCGCCAATTACATAGTAATACATGGTGTTTGTGTGTGTACGCATCAGAGTGATGCATGAAGAATTTCTCTTTAACTGATCACTTTCATCACTTCACTGCACTAGAAACTATTTAAAAGTGTTTTACTCTTCGTCTTCCAGATAATTTAACGGATTAAAAATCTGCTTCAATAACTCATGTAATTATTCACTTTTTATAAAACCAAACCAGATTGTCCATTTAAATTGTAAATTAATGTAAACAAAAGTTTAAAGAGTTGTTTTTTAAAGCTTGAATTGATGTCTTTGCTAAACAGGAAACAATGTCACTCAAATTGAAACTTCAGGGGAATTTACACACACACACACACACACGGTGCTCATCCTCACACTCTTCATGCTGCAGGAAATGGTTTTCTGTCAGTTTACTCACATGTTATCAGAGTCTTCAGGCTGATCTTCATCTTCCTGTGTTTCCTGTATCTCCACAAACACTTGTGTGTCTCTGCAGCGTCGCTCAGCTCTGTGTGTGTGTGTGTCAGAGTGAGAGTGAGGCTGTAGGTCAGTGATTGTAAGAGCAAGAGGGGCGGGGCTTCTCCGTGACGTGTGTGGCGTCACAGTGAAACACCCCTGCACTGAAGACTTCATGTGCTGCTGTGTGTTTTAAAGCTGCAGTAGGCAACTTAAAATAATAATAATAATAATAATGATTTTCACTGATCAATAACAACAATAACCTTTCACTTCAATGTAAATCCATTAATGTATAGAAACAGAATCTAAGCTGTAGATCCACTTTTTCATGAGGGCAAACTTTTGTGACATATTTCACAAAATAACCTTTATATATACATATACATATATTTGATTGTTTTACATTCTGTTTATTTAATTAAATAATACCACAATAATACATTTAATTATTTTACATGCAGTTAATGAAATTATGAACGTATGAACAGGTGTGACAGTTTGATTGTGCCAGCAGAGGGCAGCACGTACTGTGATACATGAATCTGCTCCCCTAGTTCTGGTATATGTATAAAATAAATATATTGTTTTTCCTCTGGAGGGCAGCATTACACCTCTCTCTCTGTGTACAACACAGCCCTAACCTTATTATTATAATAAGCTGATGCTTAGGTTTATGGGCGAGGTTAAAAAACAGGACATTTTACATGGATAAAGAATGAAATAATCCAAATATTGTGATTTAAATGTTCTTTTAAGTAAAAAATAATAATTATAGCCAATTTTGCTTGAATAGAAAACTTAAAACCTCTTATTCCCTGACCCTCTTTTTGATGTCATGCCCAAACTAAATAGAATATATCTCTGCAATGTGTCTATGTGAATTATATTGGTATGAACATAAAGATAACACTTGTGAGATTCCACCAGAAGTGTAAGTTTCACTGTAGATACCACTGTCCAGAGTAAATGCAGATGGGACCCACCATAAATGAAGTGTTTTTCCCTCGCCCAAAGAAACATTGCATTTTAAAATAAATATCACCTTCAAAAATGTGCATTAGGATTTTAAAACCTCATGGAAGTCATGTAACAGCATGTGGACATTAGCTGTGCTGAAGTGAAGCAGAGTCAAATCACAGAGGTTTCATTTTATTTACTATTGGTCTAATAAAAACTTGTTTTGAATTAATAAAATAAAAAATATATTATGTGTTATATTATATGTTCAGGGCCATAGCTCTGGCTAGCATTGGCCAATCTGGGTGATTGACAGCTCGTTTTATTCATCAAAGCCAATAGAATCAGGCTGCGTATAGAAGCGGTGTTGTTGTGATGAAAACAGCTTGTTATGCTCAACAGCAAAGGTAAGACAATGTTTCTTGAAAGTGAGTTGTTGTTTTGCTCTTATTTTGTGGCTGGATCCGTGAGTTTTGGTCGTAGAGTGATAGAAATCGTACCAATGGAATCTGTTGAGCGTTGGCTGTTGAGCAGACTTTTTTTTTTACATGACTACGCTGATTCTCTAGTGCTGCTTTTCAATATTTACACTGTTATGGTGTTTTCGGCTTGTGTTGGTTCGATCAGTTGGCGTTCAGTCTGTATTTGGTGAACATGAGACTGGTTTTTCTGAGCCGAGTTTCTGAGCTTTCTGTGGGTATGCTGCATGTCGAGAATGATCACAGGTAAACTGCCCCCGGTACTGGGGGCGTCCGGGAAGATGAGCTGTTAAATCAAATAAAACAAAGGAATTCTCTCATGTTTCCTTCAAATGTGTTTTCCTTTTCTTGATTGAGCTTAATTTAAGAATTTATAGCTTGGGAAAACAATTGTTTTAGCTTGTTTGTCGATAAAGTTACAGTTTTTCTTGGGAATGGGAATTTTTTTTTTAGTGCACAGCTCACTTTCCAAGAGTATTTTTCTTTTTAGGCAAAAAAATAAGAAAAAATTCCCAGAGTTGAGGCTTATTTAACTAAATTGAAATTACCTACCTACCTACCTGAATCTAAAACATAAACTAATCTGACTAGAATTAAAGAAACAGACTAACGATACATGTATTGATTGTATAGATCTGTAGGATTTGTTGTGTTAATTATTGAAATACAGGTTAGGTTACAAGTACATGAAGTGATGATAATTCACCAGCAGGAGGAGCAGCTGGTGTCTTTTAGTCTCATGACGTCACTGAGCTGAAGAAAATGACTAAGAACTCAGAGAGACGCACAACCACAAACAGCTGCACACACAAACGTGTTCTCTGTAAATCTGCAGCCACTGCTCTAATGTTCCTTAAACAGGAAAATTAAGAAAAGAGTAAAGAAATTCTGTCAAGTGTTTACTTAAAATGAATCTTTCTTTACTTCTTATTTTATTTTTTTTATTTTAAAGCCAAAAAATAAGAACAATTTACTACATGAAAACACATTTTTTCCAGTGGACCGGTCAGTTTGACAGACCTACCTACCTATACCTACCTATACCTACCTACTTACCCCTCACTATAATGTGCATGCAAATAGGACTAATTCTAAGATACAAATACTTCAATTCAGCTTCGTCAGTATAGGAAAACTCATTTTAAGTACATATTTCTTATATGATATGATATTGCTTCAATTTTTGCGAAAGTGTTTGCAAACTAGTTTTAAGTTTTCCAACCATGCAGAATTAGTTTTACTCCTCGTGCAGATTCTTCTTCTTAAAACAAGAACATTTAAATAAATGAAAGAATATTTGGCTTATTTCTAATTGGGCTGCTTTTGCAGTGACATGTAAACAAAGAACAATATAAAAACACAATTTGCTGAATATTCTTGTGTTCCCTCAAATGCATGCATGACAAATGGATTTGTTCACGTCTCAAAATCCATTGTTATTTAATTCTGTTAATCCCTTAATTTCTCCTCTATTCTCCTCCATCAGGTCAGACGTTCAGCTGTGCTCCGTGTTTAATGTTAATTACCATGTGAACACAAAGCGTGAGTGAAAGTGCACAGACACATGGACACCTCTTTACCACTCTTCATGTGGAGGTGGCTAAACTCCAGCCTGTATCAAACAGCCTGTTTAAATGGCAGAGCTCTTCAATCACAGATAATTACCACCATTATTCTATTGGAGAATTGGCACCTGAAAAATCCCTTTAATGTTTCACCCTCTTGGTATTTTCACAGCAGTAATTTACTGCCTGTGTTTAAGGGAAACAAAAGGTCCTTATGCCTCAGGGCTGTGGACAGACGTTGACAGACGTGGACAGACATGGACAGACATGGACATACGTGGACAGATGTGGACAGACGTGGACATACGTGGACAGACTTGGACAGACGTGGACAGACATGGACAGACGTGGACAGACATGGACAGATACTTTAAACATTGACTCAACTCACAGATTACATTTAATGATCAAAGGTCAACATTAGTATTTTTGCCTAGTAAAAGCATTTTCTTGCCCCAAGAGACTCGTTTCTCATTTGGCACAAATATGTGGACTCAGAGAGGTCAAAGGTCACATAAGCCTTGATATTTGTTTCACTTTAGGTAACTTTAGGTAACTTTTCAATGTGTTGATGATCCTACCAACAGACCTGACTACCTACCCTTACCCTACCTACCTAATTATTTATTTATTCAAATTTATAAGACATGTTTCATGTAACAAATTTACTTACAGAGGCCTTGAAATTTGTGTCACTTTAGGTACCTCTTGAATGTGTTGATGATCCTGTAATGCTGATTTACCTACCTACCCTTATGGTACCTCCTCAGCTGACTACCTATCCTCACCGTACCTACCTACCTACCTAAATATGTATTTATTCAAAATTATAATACATGTTTCATGTAACAAATTTCATTATAAAACCAGCTGGATTGTCCCAACATTGACATTTCCTCTAAAAATAGGAAAAATATCTAATTGCTCAGACTTACATCATGTGTAGGGGTAAATGATTGTCTTTTATTTAAGGTTGAGCTGCAGACAGAAGTTAAACTGTATAAAGATAAAGACACTTATATTATAAAATGTTCAGTTCTGGTCACTTTTACCAACTTTTATTCTTGTGCTTCGTAATTTGACCTTCATTATGCAGATGGAAATCCCACTTTATCTGTCGCCACTAAATTAAATATGAATTTCATTACTTTTTTTAATCAGTGGAGTCTGATATTTAATTAAAACTCCATGTTCTCATATCAGTCGAGCTCAAATTACCTTTAAAGGGTATTTTTTAACCGATAGACTGACATGTTTTCTGCTCTGTCCTCTATGAGCAAGCCTCGCTGTTGTGTTTTACTTTGTCTTTTAATCCCCGTCAGTGTCCTCACATGAATTATAATGACTTTATTAAAGGTGTAGTTAGGGTTTTAGCCACTTAACAACAAGTTAAGTGAATAAATTCTACGTCAGTTTAGGTCTAGGATATCTACATCACATGTTCATATCTTTATCTCACTGCAAGACGGACGTTTCCAACAGGAAACTGAAGTTTGTAAACCACTCACTCTCCCACACCAAAGTCCATAGAGAAAATCAGTTGTTGATCCACTGCTGCCTCCATCACTCAGTTCAAATGTCTTATTTTGTGACTTCAGGGTTTAAAACCTTTGTTCAGATTTACTTCAGTGACACAAAGTGACCACACGAGACAGCAGAGGAGCAGCAGATCCTGTGTGTGTGATGTTAAAATCACTGATTTTCTCTCTGGACTTTGGTGTGGGAGAGTGAGTGGTTTACAAACCGTCTGTGTCACAGTGAGATAAAGACGTGAACATATCACAGACATCTGACATAGATTTCAATAGGTGGGTCTTTTGTTTAATGGCACTGCTGACAGAGAGTCAGATTATATTTAATGCAGACTGCAATTTCTGATACGATTATTATTTTGATTTTGAACGACACTGAGCTGCCGTCTTAGGTCAGGTCAGGTCAGTCAGACAGTTGGTGTTGGTGAATGATGAAGCCTGTTGTAAATGACTGCAGGACACAAATAAACAGGAAACTTTGACTGACAGCGACGGTGACATTTGAGATTATGAACGTTAGACTTTCCTCTGGTGAATAAAGTAATGTCATTCTGGGTAATCATGTTTTTTTCTTGTCTTTTCTGTCCTTGCACAGCTTGAATGGCAGCAAAACCTTGTTTAAAAACAACAACAAAGAAAGAGCTGGGAAATGCCACAGACGGATGAATATGGCATTTCATTTTTTTCCAGAAGCCACTGTCGACTTTTTCACTCCTGTTTAAATTTCTCTTTTCTCCAAACAGTTTGAATCAAATTCATCTTTTCTTTTATCCTCATTTCATTTTCAGCTTCTTTTCAGAGAGAAATTAAACTGAATAAGAATATATCATTTCATATTTAGAGGATGACACAGTTCATCCATCTATTCATCCATCTATCTGTCCATTACCCATCATCCATCCGTCCATCTGTCCTTCATCCATCCATCCATCCATCCATCCGTCCATCATCCACCCATCATCCATTCATCCATCCATCCATCCATCTATCTGACCATAATCCACCCATCATCTATTCATCATCAAAGAGAACTTTAAAGCGCACGCACACACACACACACACACACACACACAGTGATGATTGTCCTGCAGTGAGGACAGTGATGGTCGTCATCACAGATCAGTGAAGGATTCCACCTCAATCAGAAGGTCTGATCACAGCTGATGAGACCACGTCTCAAGTCCACTTCTTCATTCTTCTGCTGATTGCAGCTATCAGTGACAGTGTGGGCGAGAGAGGCTCGCTCATCACTGCTCTCTCACCACCACTGTGTGTGTGTGTGTGTGTGTGTGTGTGTGTGTGTGTGTGTGTGTAAGAGGCTGAATGTCAAATGTAGTGCACTTCATTCCTCATTGTCAGAAACTCACCATTCCATTTTCTGTCACAATATTTCAAATGACTGTTTTCATACACGACAAACTTTCTATATGTGGACCATAATCTGTTTAATCTGTTTAATCTGTTTAATCTGTTTAATCTACATGAACACACGACTGACACCTGGCTGTGTGAACCTGTGGTGACGTGGTTTTTATCTGCGACACAAACACAAACTCGTGACTTGTTTTGGGTGAAAGTGAATCATTAGTTCAGATGAGTTGACAGAATGGTTCAGTCCTTCAGTCACTGAACTGAAATCCCAGTGAACGTGGTCACGATGGGCGGCTTTCAGCAGCGCTGTCTCTAAATACACCAGACTCCTCTGTTCAACACATTTGCTTTGCTAAATGTTGGAGATGAACGCATGATTTCAGGATTTTTAAGTCTTCTTCACTTTGATCTACAGTCGGACAGTGACGACACTCTCTGACCAATCAGCGGGAATTGGGGTTATTTTTGAAACATTAAGTAGAATTTGGAATTATAAGTAGATTTTGGAACGTTAAGTAGATTTTGGAACGTTAAGTAGATTTTGGAATTATAAGTAGATTTTGGAACATTAAGTAGATTTTGGAATTATAAGTAGATTTTGGAACGTTAAGTAGATTTTGGAATTATAAGTAGATTTTGGAACATTAAGTAGATTTTGGAATTATAAGTAGATTTTGGAACATTAAGTAGATTTTGGAACATTAAGTAGATTTTGGAATGTTAAGTAGATTTTGGAATTATAAGTAGATTTTGGAACGTTAAGTAGATTTTAGAATTATAAGTAGATTTTGGAACGTTAAGTAGATTTTGGAACTTTAAGTAGATTTTGGAACTTTAAGTAGATTTTGGAATTTTTAGTAGATTTTGGAATTGTAAGTAGATTTTGGAATCATAAGTAGATTTTGCCTCTCTGTTGTAACACAGTTGTAACATCAGTTTATTTAAATGTTGTCACGTTGGTATGAAAAGTAAAGTCTCTGAGAATGACTTTTTATTGATGTTTATTGTGTTTCTTTATAAAAGATCATTTTTCCTCCTCATTATCATGACTCATGAATCACGTGAGCGATAAAGAATCACTTCTATTCGACGTCTGCTGTCTGCTTAATTACTAACTGCGTTCAAACCCATGGTTCTTCTCCGCCAGCCGCACACAAGCCACGTGGTTTGCACACGAGCGATTGATCCAGCTCTTCTTCTCCGTCTCCTAATTGAGCCAATTAATCTGGAAGTGACTCCGGATCAATGAGAAGTGATTTTCCTTCGGTCATCGCCGGCCGTGCTCGCTCTCCATCAGCGGCTCCACTTCCCTCGGTGTATGGATTTACTGATTTATTTGTCAGATCTGTGAACGCGGCTGTTTCCCTGCTGCTCTGAGTAAATGTTCCTGTTTCTGTTGGGAGGGTTTGTTTAAGGAAACAGTCACAGTGTCAATGACGGGCGGAGAAGTGGAACAGTGTGTGTGAACAACTGATGATGACAAAGCAGTGAAACACTGATCTCTGATATCTGGAATATGGAAATGAGGATAAATGCAGATTTATTTACAAGAAAATGCAAACGGACAAATGAAAAGAAATAACCTCCCACTAAAATAAAGTATACATGTATATTTGTTTCCTGATTTCCTCAGTTGAGTCGGTTTAATATGATTAAAATGTACAGTAGCTAACAGGGGAATAGAATTTCAATAACTGACAGAGTTGCTGTTGTGTGGTTAAAGAATTGTCCGTCAAAATTTTAACGACGATAACAAATCACAAAATTAAATGAATAACGCTGAACATGGATCCAATGAGAGTCTGCACACATGAGACTGAAATATTATTATCATATTGTGTTTTTATTTAAATTGAATCTGCAAACACTGTAAAAAAGGAAACGGTTGGAATAACTGACTTCAGTTCTTTGACGTTGTCTTCATACAAAGTTAAGTTTGTCCCACATGAGAGGGTTTTCACTTTAACAACTGAGCCTCTTTCTTATTTTTACTATAAAAGGACCAGAAAATGTCAATTTTTCCAGAATAACAACAATAACAATTTATTTAAAATAACATTTGTTTGAGTTTTTGTTACTGAAGTTACTTATTATTCAGTGAAGATGAGAATAAATGCAAATCCTCACAATTGCAATTTAAAGAAGCAATTCATTAATTTTGTCAAACAAAAATGTATTTTTGATTTGAAAATTTGATTTTTTAACCCTTCAAAACCCTTCAAAAAAATCTTTTACATATTCATATATAATTTATTGTTCAAGTCATGACCATTTATTCTAACCTATTTCACCGTACGACCTCCCCCACTATTTACCACCAGCACCCTGAGAGACACTTTAACAAGTCACATTTATATACTGTGTTATATACTATATGTATATGTATATATGTATGTATGTGTGTATATGTATGTTTATATATGTCTATATATATAAATATAGAATAAAAAATTATGTGTTTCCTGTAATTTATCAGCAGATTTTTTTTAATTCTAAAATTAGTTTTCCTTTAACTCTCTTTCACGCTTATAAAATACTCATGTATGCACACAACAGACTCAGACTGAGATATTTTGTATGTACATATATATATATGTACATATATACATGTATATATACATGTGTATGTATATATATATATACATCTATATATATTATAGTGTAACCGATTTGCGACAGAAGCGTATTCTAAAATCGTAGTATCGTAGTAAAGGCGTAATCTAAAAAATGATTAAAGATTTCAAGAAAGATTTAACTGATAATTAGTTCAAACTAATTATCAGTAAAAGTAAATCAAACTAGGAAATGTTTTTTAATAAAAAATATTCATTGATTTAAATTAAATTAAATTAAATTAAATTAAATTAAATTAAATTAAATTAAATTAAATTAAATTAAATTGAACAAAGATTTATTCTCACGAAAAATGGTCTCTCTTGTTTTTACACCATTCTGTTCTTTCATGTCCAGCTCTTTTCCCCATCATGTTTTTTCAGTCTTCAGTTGATAAATAACTCTAAAATAATGGAGTTCTCACGTTTTCCCACAGGACTCGTCCACATCTGCTATTCTGACCGCGATGAAATCGGAGCGCGTGACCCAAATTAAACAGAACGCCTGTTTCCTACCATGCTTCATACCACAGTCGCCGTAACCATGGTGACTAAAAGCAAAATACTTTTTGTCTTGGTCAGAGCATTGACCACTGCTCGCAGGATGAGTCACATCGGATTATTATTTCTGAGGGATTAAAAGCGACATTTGTGCACAAGCAGGTTTTTAGGGGTAAACACCGTTTTCTTTGGTTTATACAGAGACACAGAGAGACACAGAGAGACACAGGGAGACACAGGGAGACACAGAGAGACACAGGGAGACACAGAGAGACACAGGGAGACAACTGATGTCTCTACATCCTAATCCTGTCTTTGTTTGTGTAACTCAGCTTCTCAGACTCACTTTTCCAAATTTGGAAACTGGTAGATGTAAAAGTCATCCGTCAGGTGAGCAGCTGTTCTCCACCTGCACAAAGTGAAAATGATTTAGAAGCAAACGCGTCACCTTACTTCAAACGCTTAGAAGTAAGGTGATTTTTATATAATAATGTATTAGATTATGCCAAATAACCAAAATCTCATTAAAGTCACTCTTTCAAATAGATATTTTGTTATGGATCAATCAGCCCCAACATAAAACATGTAACTGGGTTTTAAGTTGTGGCTAATCTGTGTATAACCTGTCCTATTTTAAAATACAGGTTCTTGTTTTAGTTTTAGATTAAAGGCGACAACTCAGGATTAGAGAAGTGTTGTGGTACAATCTGTGGTAGATGTGTTTGTTTCCCGTGTGCCAAAAGAGAAGTCAAAAATCTAAGAAAACTACTTAAAATATATGACTTAAGTGCATTTTCCACTACAGGAAGTGGTGTAGTCTTGCCATTCATGGGGATATACAAGACAACAACTTGTATTTAACCTGTAACGTGGCAATAACGTGACGTGAGCTTTAATATGCAAATGACATGCTGTTGTTTTGGGTTCCATTGAACAGCTCAAACATGACAGTATGTTCTGGGTATGAGATTCACCATGTTCTTGCCTGGACCTGAACCCCGAGCAACTCACAGAGGACAAAACTTTATCCTCCTCCTCCTCTCTCCTCTTTGACAGCAAAATAACCCAGAGAATTCAATGTCAGGCAAATCTGAGGGCCGAGTTATATTTAATCTGTCTGTTATCACCCAGAGGTGAGTGGCCAACTGATCTCACACACACACACACACACACACACACACACTCTCACTCACACACACACACACACACACACACACACACACATACACACACTCTCACACACAGATGACATTTGAAGGATTTCCGTCTTTAATCAAGTTTTTCTTTTGCTCCTGAAAAGACGTTTCTCTGCCAGCCTTCATGTACTTTAATGACTTTATAAGAAAACAAAAAGGGTAACTTGCAGAGATCAGAGCTCTTGTTAGGATGTTCATTTCAATGACAGTAATCTAATTCTTCTCAAACCAAGAAAAAGCACTGAATTATTATTATTATCCCAACAATGACTCTTCCTTTCCTTTCCTTTAATCCCTTTCCTCTTATTTTGAGGATCTGCTTTGTATTCCCTCTGCCTGTCTTTGTAAACGTCGCAGTGCAGCAGGAGGAGTGGAGGAACTGTTTTACTCAGTTTTCAGACATAATCACTTTTCTCAACAGGTGCTTCCTGTGTTTTCCTGTGTTGCTCTTTGTGAGACAAAGACCTGGAAAGTCTTTTCACAGGAAACAAAAGAGATGCCATTGACGTGATTACACTGAATATTATGAGTGATCTAAATGTCATGACCGAAATAAACATATAAATAAAAAAATAAAAAAATAAATATTTGGTTACACGTGGTAACTAGTTATCCAGTATCATGTCAACAGCTTCACATGTGACTGTAACGTGTGCAACATTTACAGAGGAAGTGTTCACGGTGAAGTCTATGCAAAGGTAAGTAATTACTCCACGCTAATTCAAACTCTGATCCCGAAACGTCAGCGCTATGAATATGGAGATAAGTCTGGAAATGATGCGTTTGATTGAACCGTTGCTTGATTAGCATGATGCATTCATTACAGGAGGGACTAATGAAACCCTTTTAACCCAAATCTCATCTCCACATTCAAGATTAACCAAGTCTGACACTGACATCGAGTCTCAAAGAGGAGGAGGAGGAGGAGGAGGAGGAGGAAGAAAAGGAGGAGGAGCACTGGTTCAAAATAAACAGCCAGAGCCCAAAGGTTTTCCCTTAAACTGAGGAGATAAAAAAGTCTTTGTGGAGTTCAACTTTATTCTCCTTTATTTTAAGAAGTGAATATGAAGTGAAAGACTTCATATTCATATTGAAAGACTAAGTGTATTTTAAAACTTTGTCTTTTTTTTTTTATTGATGACCACTGTGTTGTAATGTAATGAAATGCAAATACTTTTCTGTACTTTACTTTATTTATATTTCAAGGTTCAAGGTTCAAGGTTTTTATTTGCCATTTGTGCTTAAACAGACAGTCCAGGCACATTGGAAATCTTGTGCGGGTTCTACGAGTCAGTAGTACGAAACATAAACACACTTAAGGATAAATATAAATATAAAAGTATAAAAGTAATAATAAAAAAAATGTCGAAGATGTGGGGAAATAAAAATAAAGAAATATACAGTTATACAGCAGATTATGGGGTGTATTGCACATTTCTGACATTGCACATTTATCAGGGAGGGAATATTGCACATAATAATACACATGGTTAGGTGAGGTAGTGTCTGGTAATTTACAGAGAGTTCAGTGGTTTTGATTTGCCATCAGTCTGACTGTGGGCGGGAAAAAACTGTTAAAAAAGCGAGTTCTGTGTGTTTTGATGCTGTCCGCTCTGCTGTGCCTCAGGTTGTACTTGCAGCGTTTGTGTTTGAGCAGAGTGTGAGCGGGGTGGAGTGAGTCTCTGATGATTCCCTCTGCTCTTTTCCTACAACGCTGCGTATACATGGAGTCCATGGTAGGAAGTTTTGTCCCAATAATCCTTTCCCCAGTCTTTATGACTCTCTGCAGGGCCTTCCTCTCTGCCTGTGTGGTGTTCCCGTACCAGACAGTGATGCCTGCGGTGAGGATGCTCTCTATCAGTCCTCTGTAGGCCAGGGTGAGAGGGCGGTGGTTCAGTCCAGCTTCACAGCTTCGAGCAACTTTTACTCCAAAACATTTCCCCTAAGTACTACCAAAAAAATCTGAATAAGATTTCCCATACATATATATATATATATATATATATATATATATATATATACATATATATATATATATATATATATATATATATATATACATATATATATATATATATATATATATATATATGTATGGGAAATCTTGTGTTTCGTTGCTGTCTTGTGGTTTCCGGTTTTATTTTGAAATGTCACTCTCTTCTTCCCCTTGTGTCTTTCCCGCCCTGATTGTTTCCACCTGTGTGTATATTATGGTCTGCATCTCCCTTTGTCTGTTGCCAGTCCATCTTGTCTTGTAAACCAGCGTCAGGTTTTGTACTTGTGTTTGTTACTGTGTCGAGTGTGTTGTTGTTAGTAGTTTTTCCCTCTTCCCTCTGAGTGCACTTTGAAAATAAAAGATTGTTTCTTTTTTACTTCGTCTCCCGAGTCATGTGATTGGTTCCAAGGACTTTTACTTCTAAAACTTAAGCACTTTGATACTTAAGTAAAAGTAAATATCATGAACTTTTACTTAAGTCACATTATAAAAAGTGACTTCAACTTCTACCAAAGTCATTTTCTGGTCACATATTTGTATTTTTACTCAAGTAAACACAATTTTATGGCCTTTTATACCAGACTGCCTCCGATGTGTGTGTGTGTGTACCATTTGTGTCAAATGAACACTTTAAGTTTGACGTCATCGCTCCTCATTTCAGAGACACAATAAACAGCCGCGGCAATTTCCACCCCGAGTGTCTGATGATTGCCGTCAAGAGTCCTAAACGTGTCTCGCGTCTGGTCCTCGGCGCGACGATTAAGACTCAGTGGAGGAGATCGTTGATTCGCGATGGAGACGACGACGTCTGATGAAGTGTAAACGGTAACGCGTTTGCTCATTAGACTGTTGTGTTCAATCCTGTCTTTCAGTTTCTTTTTGTTTAAACTGCTCACTCTCTCTCTCACTCTCTTTCACAGGATCTCACAAATGAAACAAACACCAGACACAACAGAAACTGTGGGTTATAGCAGTCAAACATAGAAGCTGTATATATGATCTGCCATGGAAACATCGCCTCATTCACTTTCAGTGACGGCGCCTCCACTGGCACCTTTTTGAACTGTTCACTTTTAGAATTAAATTGTTTGTTTTTTTGCCACAGGTCAAAAAGTAGATTTTATTCACATTAGTGTGTATTACATTTGGAAAGAGGCTGATTTTGCTTTTTTTTAAAATGTTTTTTACTTAAATATCTTTTACTTAAATTTTTAATTTAAAAAAAAAACTTTTTTTGTTTAATTTCTTTACCAACTAAGCCTCAAAATGTCTGTATGGACTTTTTTTTCCGAGAATAATTTTCAATATCTGGCAGTTATTTACAATTTACTTCATGTTAAAATAGTGTTTTAACGATTTAAAATGAAAAAAGCCAAAAGGTTTTATCTATAAAAAAAAACATTGTAGTTGTACTCAAACACCATTTTCACATGTTAAATGTGAACAGTATAAAACATATTAAACGTAATGTTTGTTTGTCTTTTGTCTCGAAGTCTTATGTGCAGGCGTTTTATCAACTCTCTCCTCTCTGGTGACCAAGACACTGATTCGCCCTCTTCCTGCAACAGCATGAGTGAAATTACCGTAATAACCACACGTTTACTTGGAACTTTTGCGAGAGCCTCGACCGTCGCGTGATTACGGTAAAGCAAGCTGAAGTAATTCTGATTTCACTGAGAATCACTGATTTTTCCAGAATGTCAGACCTCCTGTTTTTAGACGGAGAGATGTGTTTTTGGTCGTGGCCCCGGTTGCAGAGCGATGCCACTGTGAATGAGTGAATGAATGAACGGATGAATGTGGACAGCTGAGCGACCGCGGGGCGGCCCCCGGCTCAGGGTCGTTCTCTGATGACCTTGTGATGTCTGCCGTGGAAAACTGATCTGACAGCGCCGAGGCCCGAGGTCGTGGACACACGTGTGAGATGGCAGGCAGCCGGCGGGACGGACGTCAGACTGACGGACAGACGAGGTGTCAGGACAGACACAGAGAGACAAGCAGCTGTTAACAGCTTCACTTCACACACGAGAGAAACAATTAGTTCAACAATTACTGCTCTTTTTTTTCCTCTGACTTGAAATGACAGAGTTAGACGTCAGAGGTCAGAGGTCAGCCACGACTGAGCTCTTGAACTCCTGAGGTGTTTTTGTGTGTTTTGTCTGCTCTGGAGACAAAATGGCAGAGAAATATAATGACATAGGTTTTAAAAAATCCAGATTTAATCATTTAAATTTTAGTCAATCTTATTTTATGGGTTTTTATTTGTCTTAATTTATATTAATTTATCTTAATTCAACTTATTTTTTAGTCTCACTTTCTCTTTGATTCTCATAAAAAAGGGGTGGTGATCGCCCTCTGTTGGCCAGTCAAGAGAATACAGGTTTCACACATTCCCACGTTGGCTTCAAGAAAGGAGATTACAACCACAGTCTATTTGACATCATTTTAGTCCCATGTAGATTATATGATCATCCAGATTATGCAGCTGTTCATATGTACTGTATATACACAGCTGTGTGTCTCAGATTAGCTGGATTAGGTTAAATCAGGTTGAGTCTAATCTAATCCTCCAGTTAATCCATTTGATTTTTTTAATAAAGTCTCAAAAGCTAAACTCAGCCTCATGAATTCAAAATGAAGAAGAAATGTGAGAATAAGTGAATGAATATAAGACGTCTCACCTGACCTCACTCTGTCATAATCTGTTAATCTGTTTTTGCCAGCGACACAGAAGCAGTGGAAATGAAACAGAGTTTTGGTTTTTGGCACACTGTTTAAACATATTAGAAAGATAAAGTGTGAGTGAGTGAGTGAGTGAGTGAGTGAGTGAGGGGACGTCTCTGTGAGCTGCTTTGTCTCGTCTCCGTCCCCTGAATAGCGGCTCCATCAGATAGTGGACTGTCTTTCAGTGTGGACGATGTCTGTTGACCCTCGCTGGCACAGACTGCACTGACGTTCTCTTCACTCTGTGACTTCACAGAAATCATTATAATCTATATATATATATATGTATATATATATATATATATATATGTATATATATATATATATATATATGTATATATATATATATATATATATATATATAATGATTATTATTTAGCTTCTGTTTTTCCACAGATCAGAAGCTCAAAGTACAGACATCACATCCTGAGTGTGTATTATATATATTTACAAAATACTTACAATACTTTCCTTAATTTCTTTCATTTAATTTCTGTAAGTCATATTTTGGAAGAAAATGGCTTATTTTGCCTTTTTTAATAAAAAAACAACTCAGTAAATGAGTGCATATGACATTTGTAAAGAGCCTTTTTTTACTTTTTTTTTTTACTTTAAAAGTTTCTTTAATTTTAACAATTTAATTTTTTTTTACGTAAATTACTAATTGAAAAAGACTTATTTTGCTTTTCGAGTACTTTTAAAAAAAAAATTTCACTGAATTTCTTAACTTAAATGTTATACTTTAAGTATTTTTTTAACTTTAATTTATTTTGTTTACCTTAATCTTGTTTACTCTTCTTACTTAATTACTTGCTTTTTTCTAATTACATGTGTTTCTATGACATTAAGAAAGAAAGAAAGAAAGAAGGAGGCTTATGTTACTTTTTAAATCCTACATATATAATAAGAGATGATAGCGAGCTGTGTCAGTGTTTTACTCGGATCCACAGTCCGCTCAGAATAAAATCCTTTGGAAAAAACAGACATCCTTGACCAGCTTCCTGTAACCATGGTGATAGGAAGAGCTCTCCAATCATAGATCTGTATATTGTGTGTTGGGGAAATGCTCTGTTTCCTGACTTTTCCTGCAGCTTCCTCTCACTGCTGTCGACTCAAGAATCTGCTTCTACTCCTAGAAAGTGTCACAAAACTTAACGTGAGCTCTTTTTAATTTTATGCTTTTAGTTTTAACCACAGTAATGTTCAACATGTGGAAGTAACTGACGTCCACCACTGTCCACTGCTGGGTCAGAGCTGGCAGTGATGCAGACTGGTGCTCAGGTCACCGGCAGCGTCCGTCTTCAGATCCCTTCACAACCCAGTCCAGAACCTGTCCTGCTGGACCCCGTCAGACCAGTCCTGGTTCCAGGCGTCGTCAGTCCTGAGCGCAGGATGGAGAGAAACGTCCAGCCTCAGACTCCACAGTCGCCCAGGAGCTGTGGTTCAGCAGGAGGTGCCTGTGGGAGCCTGGACATGAGGGTGACCGCTCTTCTGCTGACTCTGGCTGGAGCTGTGATCCTGCTGCTGCTCTACAGACTCTTACAGCTGAGACACAGGTGTGTGTGTGTGTGTGTGTTGGCATTCATGTTAAAAGTCCTATTTTAATCAGACTAAGACAATAATTCACTTTTCTAGTCTTAGTCAGACTAACCATACCTGGATCATGTGATTCATAATCTGATTACTCCTGCACGTAAACACTTAGTCAGACTGGAGTCAGACTTGTTCAACATGTCCTCCAGGGTCTTTGTCCCTGAAGTAGAAGGAGACGACGTATAAACTACAGCACTGTTGGTGGACATCATGCGGCCTCTTTCTTCAGACAACATGACAACAACAAGAGACATGTCCATCTAATTTGTCTCACCATTAACATGTACAGCAGGTACGAGACATGCAGAACCACAGCACCGTCCATCTCACCGTCCACAGTTTGTTTTTCTGCCACTTTAACTAGACAATAAATCAGTTTCTCCTCCGCATGGAAACTCAGACTCTGTAAATTGTCCAATTGTCTGTCTTAGTCCGACTATGTCCTTTACTCGATCATCTTGAGTAAACAACCAGTGGCTACTTCCCTGAAGCTAATGCTAGAGCGAACAGCCATTAACCAACCAACCAAGATACATGATACTGCAATTTCCTCATTCACTTTCTTACCCACTCTCTCCTAGCTAAGCTAGCTGTTCTTGCTAACTTAGGGTGTGCAGATAGTTAAGCCGTGTTTGGTTCAGTATGGTACTGTGTTGTTTTGTGTTACCATTAGGAAAAAATAACCATTCCATTCTTTGGCACCCTTCCATTGGGGTACCATATTAAAATGGTATGGTCTGGATGGACATTCAAAAGAAATTCCCTTCAGACTTTGACATCTTGTTGAGACAAACAGCCACAAACAGAGCAGAACAAAAAAGAGCTTCTAGATGTCCTCTATTGTTGTCTTTTGTGTCGGTTTCCATTTCAACGCTACGCGGCCATCGGTGCCAGGCAACTTCGATAGAACTATGGCAATTTTTCCAGTCCAGTATTCTGGTGTTCTTTATATAAATCCATGCTTCCAGGGAAATGGAATGGAGAAAAACCCAGACTTGCTGTCTCCAATCATCATGTCTGTGGAGATTCTTCTCATCCAAGAATCCAGAGAAACTGAATTCTTGACCTGGATGAACGAGTGAAACATCTTCAAGAAGTCCAGATGCAAATGACTGAATGACTTTAGTAAAATTATTATTCTGGGCCAGTCTCCAGCTTAGTACTTTGTCCAAAACCTTGAAAAACTTGTTTCTTGTTGATGAGATTTTGTTTTTGTGTTCCGCAGGTTGAAGGTTATGAGTGCGAGACACGCTCTGCAGTATCACGGCTTCTACCGCACGGCCACGTACACGTTCAAACACCCGGCACCCGCTCAGGACCTGCCACTCAAGAATGGGACTGTCCTTGATGCTACTCTGCCAGTACAAACTGTCACCACCATCACGCCCCTGCCTCCACCACCACCACCACCGGAACCTGGTCCACCTCCACCACTGCTCCCCCCACCTCCACTTAGACCTCCACCCGCTCTCCCTGAGACACCTCCCCTCCTGCCACTGCCCCTCCCCCTGCCTGTGATCCACACCACCCCGCCCAGTCCTCACCTATCATGGGGGGCGTGTTCTGACGTAGACGTCTACTCTCGGATCGGAACTTTCAGGGCGTCCAGGTTATCCAGTCTCTCCAACCAGTCTAAGGTCATCCTGTTTGAACACTCATCCTTCTGATGATGATGACGATATGCTCTGAAAACTGTATGAACACTGTCTATTCAACGTTTAAATAACATCAGGGATGTTCCAGGGTCCAAACAAATGAAGTTTGATAAGATATATTCATTATTTAAACTTTATGAGCTTCCACATTAAAGAATGTTATTCCAGAATTATTCAACTACAGTGTTTTTACAGTGTAGTTTCTGTGTTTTTATATGCCACAGAATCCACACTGACGGTTTTTACAGTGTAGGTTCTGTATTTTTATATGCCACAGAATCCACACTGACGGTTTTTACAGTGTTGTTTCTGTGTTTTTATATGCCACAGAATCCACACTGACGGTTTTTACAGTGCTGTTTCTGTGTTTTTATATGCCACAGAATCCACACTGACGGTTTTTACAGTGCTGTTTCTGTGTTTTTATATGCCACAGAATCCACACTGACGGTTTTTACAGTGCTGTTTCTGTGTTTTTATATGCCACAGAATCCACACTGACGGTTTTTACAGTGTACTTTCTGTGTTTTTATATGCCACAGAATCCACACTGACGGTTTTTACAGTATAGTTTCTGTGTTTTCATATGCCACAGAATCCACACTGACGGTTTTTACAGTATAGTTTCTGTGTTTTCATATGCCACAGAATACACACTGACGGTTTTTACAGTGTAGTTTCTGTGTTTTCATATGCCACAGAATCCACACTGACGGTTTTTACAGTGTAGGTTCTGTGTTTTCATATGCCACAGAATACACACTGACGGTTTTTACAGTATAGTTTCTGTGTTTTCATATGCCACAGAATCCACACTGACGGTTTTTACAGTATAGTTTCTGTGTTTTCATATGTCACAGAATCCACACTGACGGTTTTTACAGTGTCGTTTCTGTGTTTTTTTATGCCACAGAATATACACTGACTGTTTTTACAGTGTTGTTTCTGTCGCTGAACTCATTGTTTCCACTTCCTGACGTGGTTTCCTCTGACTCCACCTTCATTTGAATCTTTGAATCATTTGATCATAAACTTCTGACATGAATCTTTAATTATTCATTTGTCTCTGATCAGGTTCTAAATGTGAGTTAAGTGAAATAATGAATGCAGATTCGAAGTCTGACTCATTTGTTTATTAGAGACAAAAACACAGAAATGAGAGAAGGTTTTTGAGTGGGTCGTGGTTTGATTCCTGGCAGGATATTGAACCCTGCGTCTCCTCTGAAGGTAATTATTTCTCTGTCACGGAGTGAACGTGTTATTCTGGAGTCGATTTGATTAAACCTTTCAATATTTAAACATGTTTACACAACAACAACACTCTCATTTAACATTCAACTGGTTATAAATTCACCAGGAAGCTGTTTGTTCATTCACTCATTCATTCATTCACCGCGTCTCGTTTTCTCCTCGACTGAGTAAAAAATAAGACCTAGTGTGACGCGTCTCTGTGTCTCTTTGTCTCCTACACTCATTTAATGAATGTGTTTATTAACAGCAGCTTTTTCTCTCAACAGGAATTAAATTAAATTTAAATAATTAGGTTTGTAATTGTTTAAGGAATATACTTTTTGATTATTTAATTATAATTATGATGTAATATTTACTATTCACCATTGTGTGTGTGTGTGTGTGAAATAGTGACATCTAATGGTGAGACAGCAGAACAACACCTGCGCAGAGCCGTCGACAACAAAAGCTGAGTCTGTGTTTGAAGATTCACCTAAAGTGATTGAGTGACAGCAGACAAAGAGACAGTGATGACACCTGGGTCACACACACACACATGTTCGACATTCATGACTTGAGGGGACATTGCATTGACTTACATTCATTTCCTGGAGACTTACTCTAACCTTAACCACAATTGCTACTGGCCTAATCCTAATCCTAATCCTAACCCTAACCTCAACCTAACCTTAAAACATATCTTTACCTTAAAATGTAGTCATTTACGTTTTTGGGACTTGCTTTTTGTCCCCACAAGGAAGACAAGTCCCCATAATGTGACTGTGTAAACAGGTTTAGGTCCCCACAACATTAGTAATACCAGAGGGGTATTCCAGAAAGCGGGTTATGTGAGAACTCTGAGTTTGTTAACCCTGAGATGAGGGAAACTCTGAGTTATCCGTTCCAGAAAGAGAGGTAACTTAAACTCTGGGTCTGTTACTGCGGTAACTTACTCTGTGAACATAACCTGCTCGCTGGCAGGTTTACTATAAGAAACCCAGAGTTTCTACCCGTCTTCTCCCACACGAAGAAAGCAGTTAGACATGGATTGCCCATTCATTAGAAATCCAATCGACATCGAAGCCGTATTTATTAGAAATGCATTACGTCGTGAGAATCTTCCGACCCAGATTAGACGTTTTGATTAAAAATAAAAGACAAATTCACATGTGGTTCTTCTTTATTCCCTAAAAGTACAAAAGCAACAGTCAGGATTTGTAATATAGTTCCAACTATTAACATATTTCACATATTCACCTGTTTCACCATGACAATGCCCCCACCTCAACTGGCGTTCAAGTAATAGAATTTACAAGTCTGTTTTTCTGATTTGCCGGTCCAGGTACACCATTTCTTTCTCGGTTTTTTGAATGGTTTTCATTAGGTGCACCCTGTACAACTCTTTTACCGGCAACTCGGAAACATATGGACGACATTTAATTCCTGCAGTTCTACAAACAGATTTAACATGGTATTGACCGAAAATCTCACTGTGTCAAGCTGTGCTCTAGAAGTTGATGGACCCTCCTCTTGGTGATGCCCAACCATGTTCTGTTGAAGGA
>NC_081152.1:951716-954216 GCF_958295425.1 Solea solea | reverse complement strand
TAATTTGCTGTCAGGGACGTCAAGGTGTCAGCGTTCGGCAGCAGTTGATAAGGTATTGACTGCCTCCAGAGTGCTCACTCACTCACTCACTCACTCACTCACTCACTCACACTCCTTTATAAAAGTTGAGTCCCAGAGAAAGAGACGGAGACGGAGACGAGGGTAAAAAGGACAAAAGTGACGAGGAGCAGGTTAAAGACAGACGCTGTCCGTGTCTCCACAGACATTAATTACTCTTCACTGTTCATTTATAATTCATGCACAGATTGCTGTGAATTATACATCAGTGATCAACAGGTTAAAGCAGCGTGTCGCGATCTTCACTCTCTTCACTCTGATCACTGTCACAGGTTCACATGTGACACGTGTCACGTCAGAACCTGGACCTGGACCTGGACCTGGACCTGGACCTCGATACACGTGTAAAACCAGAACTCAGAGAAACCCAGAACTTTAGTCCTCGCACGTTTATAAAGAACGAGAAGTTACAAGGAATAAAAACACCAGTGATTACTTTTTACAAACTGGAACTTGAACTTTATTCTGGTAACAAAAGAAAAGAAGTTTTTATTATTATTATTACATTTATGAACAAAGTTCAGAAAAACGCTGCCTTCCATTTGTCGATGGAACTCGGAAAGTCGGATCAACCTCGCCGACCTCGCCGACCTCGGGCATGTGATCGTAAGATGGCTGCCGTGAACATAGAAGCGTTTCATTTGAAGAACGTGTTAAACTCTAAACTTCCGTGTCATCGCTGCTCAGGACGTCATTACCAGAAAAACCTTCACACGCCTCAGAAGCTTCAGTGTCACGATCACAGTTTCAGACGGGCTGAGGAGCTGCTAGTCTGTACAGTCTCATCTCCAACTGGTTTTTAGGACTTGAGTTTGAATTTTCCCCTCAGGTTCAGACAGATATCTGACTTTCACATGAAGAAGTGACCTTTAAAGACCTTCAAACACCTTCAAACACCTTCAGGACCTTCAAACACCTTCAAAAGGTGTGTGGACCACAGGAAGAGGAGTGTTCTATTCTACAGTTCTAGCACAACTCAGTTCTCCTTGGTTCTTCACCTGAGCTGATACTAAAATGTGACGTCATCAGACTACCGGCCTCTGATTGGTCAGAGAGTGTCGTCACTGAAGAGTCACGAGTGTGACTTAAGAATCAAAGTGTCCAGAGTATCTGCTGCTGTTGCTGCTGCTGCTGCTGCTGCTGCTGCTGCTGTTACTGCTGCTGCTGCTGTTACTGCTGCTGCTGCTGCTGCTGCTGCTGCTGTTACTGCTGCTGCTGCTGTGTCTCTGCCTCTTGAATGCAGCACAGCAGATTAGTATCAGAGGAATTCCTTGGCCTGACGTCAGCTCTCTCTCATGCAAAAGCCACCACCAGAGTAATTCACTGGTTATCTGTCCTCATTGTTGCTTAATGAAGCGTCAATGGAGCAGCTCGGAGCAGCTTACAGACTCCTCATTGTTGCTCAGCAGCTCTGGGGTTGATAGGTTCAGCGTCAAGGGTCAGGATTTACCGAGCCGGAGCCTCAATCCCTGGGATATTTCCCAGAGATCTGTGAGCGGGTTAATCAGCTCTCCTTCATGATCTGCCTCTCTGTTCATCTTCCCATGGACCTCCTCTGTGCGTCTTTTTACCGCCGGCCTCCTCGCTCTCTCTGGGCCTTTTCTTCTGCCGTGTTTGTGTTTGGGATTTACCCAAGTGGCCCCCAGATCAGCTGACCTGACCCCGGCTCGCCAGAGAATGATCCGGGTCTTAGCTGCAGCCTCTCGTACATTTTAATCACAGCGTGTGTGTGTGTGTGTGTGTGTGTGCGTGTGTGTGCGGGTGGGTGTGTGTGTGTGTGCGTGCGTGTGTGTGTGTGTGTGGAAACGATCAGCACAGATGATTTCACGATGCTTGTCTTTAACCTGCAGATAAACTAATCTCCGGCAGCGTCTCGTGTAATTAAGCCCCGCTGTCTTTATTTCTCTTGGATCACTTTGCATTAAAAATTCCCCCTTGAATAACAACCCCTCATTCCTCCCTTCACTCCTCCCCCTCTCCACCTGCATCCCTCCTTCCTGTGTCAGATGAAGTGATTTCCTCCCTCAGTCTTCTCATTTGCATGAACACGCCCCCTCGCTGTGCAGCCCCGGTCACTGAGATCGATCAACGCGTCGTGTCGTGTTTTATTGCAGAAAACACTGGTTACACTGTGTGTGTGTGTGTGTGTGTGTGTGTGTGTGCGTGCGCGCGCTCATGAAAACACACACATTATCTTTGACTCCGCCCCCTGCTGGATTTCCTTTGGCTCAACATCAACAAAATAAACAACACTTATTTTTACACTGATGTTTAAGAATGAGACGAATAAAGTTATCAAATGTTTCTCTTTTGGTTAAATTTGGTACATTTTTTCAGCAGAAATGTAATATTTTACTCATAATTATGTTTAATGACTTTAATGTAAAGGGTTTGGTTTTTGTCGCATTAGAATTTTTTGTTG
>NC_081152.1:941716-946716 GCF_958295425.1 Solea solea | reverse complement strand
GTTACTGCTGCTGCTGCTGTTACTGCTGTTACTGCTGCTGCTGCTGTTACTGCTGCTGCTGCTGTTACTGCTGCTGCTGCTGCTGTTACTGCTGCTGCTGCTGTTACTGCTGCTCACACCCTGGAGCTTGTTAGCGTTGTAGTCGATCATAGGGGCTCAGCGTGAGAGAGTGGAGGAGGCCGACAGCAGGACACACAGGTGACTCTGTGTGTGTGTGTGTGTGTGTGTGTGTGTGTGTCCTCTTGCTCTGTAACCAGTGATGTAAAGTGTCTGACATGATGTCCAGCATTTGTCTAACCAATTGCACAAAGTCATCATGGAGAAATGTTGTGCGAGTCTATGTGTCAGTGTGTGTGTGTGTGTGTGTGTGCATGTGTGTGTGTGTGTGTGTGTGTGTGCATGTGTGTGTGTGTGTGTGTGTGTGTGTGTGTGTGCATGTGTGTGTGTGTGTGTGTGTTGTGGTGAGAACATAATGAGGCGACTGCTCGGACCGCGGCCTCCATTGTGGCTCCAAACGGCAGCAGAAGCGGCAGAAATCTGCGTCGCTGATCTTCGCTCCAGGAGCCGGTTTGGGAATAAAGGCGTGGAAATGGGATTTATTTAGCACGCCTCATCAAAAGGGAATTAGCAGGGTTTGGGAGGGAAGACGGGGGCTGTGTTTAGAGCGAGGATGAATGACGGGATCATCTCTGTAATCCTGCCCCCCCTCCACCTTCCTCCTCCTTCATCATCCTCCTCCTCCTCCTCCTCCTCCTGCTCCCGAGAAAACACAGAGACATTAGCTGTGAAGGTTCTTCATCCTGAGAAACCAGCTCTGCAGTCAGGTGAGGTTAAAGCAGCCACACCTGGATCCTCCTCCTCCTCCTCCTCCTCCTCCTCCTCCTCCTCGTCTAATTCCTCCCCGCTCTTCAGAACATGGCCGCCGCCGAGCTGTCAGGCCCGATGACAGCGGCGCTGTCGACACCAACACAACAAGGAGCGAGCGTGTAAACTAAAGAAAGACGCACGAGCCCTCCCACCTGCTGCTGATGAAACACACGGCAACAGAGAGCAGCCATTAAACGGGAGGGGGGGAGGAGCGGGGGAGGAGCGGGGGGGGGGGGGGGGGGGCTTGTTGTGGCACATTCCTCTCTCAGTCACACACACACACACACACACACACACAAGCTTGTTCATTATCGTCCTCTGCTCGTGTTTGTGTTTTGCTTGTGACTCCAGACAGGTGCATTGTGGGGGATTTGTTCGCTGACAGGCTACAGGGCAGACGTCCCGTCAATGAGGCGGTAAATTCCACTTCCTGCAGACAAATGTCTTCAAGTCCCGGTTCTGGATTTCTATAATCACGTGTGCGGCGAGGATCAATAATTGACAGGAAGCTGCTGTTTCCACATGTTGGACAAAATGAGACGTAACTATGTTTCAAATGTCACACACACACACACACACACACATGTTCCTGTACAGCACTCTGAGTGAGGACACTTAATGAGACATCCCCTCAGTCCTTAACCATCTCAACTTAAACTTAAACCTGGTTCTAACACTGAAACCAGCTCGTAATCCATAAACAGTCATTTTGATGTTTTTGCTCCTCATTTATATACATGTACACACACACACACACACACACACACACATGTTTGTGCAGCTGCTCTTATCAGGACTCTGTGTTCACATTATGTCATAAACCAGTGCTTAAATCACATCTATATTATTGAGTTTGATAAAATCTTAAACACTTTGCTTCTTTTCATTCTTATTGTTTATATTCTTTATTCAGTTTTAAATGTAAATCATTCTTATTCTTCTCTTGTAGACTTTAGTGACTAACACTAACATTAACACTAACCATTGTTCAAATCTTAATCTTAATCGTAATCTAAACTTGAACCACTTCCTCAGAATGAGGTTGGGCCAGGTTTTGGTCTCCAGAGACACACACACACACACACAGACACAGTGTGTGTGTGTGTGTGTGTGTGTGAGCATGTGTGTGTGTGTGTGTGTGTGTGTCTGGTCAGTCTCTTAATTTCTCCTGTTAAAAATCCAGCGATGCTTAAATGAGGCTAAAGTCGACGCGTTTAGACAAATGAAGTTTTAATTGTGGTAAAATATGCAGCAGTTTTCATCCTCACACACTGTCTCGTCCCAGGGGCTCGTCTCCTCCCCCTTCTCCCCCCCCCCCTCCTCCTCCTCCTCCTCCTCCTCCTGGTCTCAGGAGCGGTGCTGATATAATGGTCTTGGTGAGGCGGTGCAGGTGTAATTCCCGCTCTCTTTATGTGTCGTGGAGGCAGCGTGAAGCCCCAGCAGAGCCACAGCTCCTTTATGTAACACCCAGGAGAACGCACCCCCTGCTCAGGTACAGGCCTCGCAGAAACAAACACCATCAGTAACCTGTCTGCTGCTGCTGCTGCTGCTGCTGCTAAACCTGCTGCTGCTGCTGCTGCTAAACCTGCTGCTGCTGCTGCTAAACCTGCTGCTGCTGCTGCTGCTGCTACTGCTGCTGCTAAACCTGCTGCTGCTAAACCTGCTGCTGCTGCTGCTGCTGCTAAACCTGCTGCTGCTGCTGCTACTGCTGCTGCTAAACCTGCTGCTGCTAAACCTGCTGCTGCTGCTGCTGCTGCTGCTGCTAAACCTGCTGCTGCTGCTGCTAAACCTGCTGCTGCTGCTGCTGCTGCTGCTAAACCTGCTGCTGCTGCTGCTGCTGCTGCTGCAGCACCACCTTCACCTCCTCCTAAAATCCATCCGTCCTCTTTTTCCCCCCCTCCTCTTCCTCTCTCTCTGTGCTCTCCTCTGCCTCATCATCACCGGCCTCCATTCCCATGATTTATGGCTGCTGGCTCTGCGGAGGCTCCATAGATCAGGCCGGCGGCGGGGGTTCGACATGAGAGAGAGAGAGGGAGCGACGATGAGGAGGAACCTGGAGAAAAACCCTGCCATGATGAAGTGCAGTGTGACGCAGAGAGGTGTTCTGTCGTCCCTCCTCCTCCTCCTCCTCCTCCTCCTCCTCCTCCTCTGTGTCTGTGCTGCTCCTTCTCTTCTTCCTCATCACTTTATCTCATCTTTATTTATTTTCAAAGATAGAAAAGTGAACAGGGATGTGGACGAGAGTTGATTTAGATTATAATATAATATCAGTGATGTCATCACGTCAAACTGTGTCAACAAATTATTAAAAAGAACAAAACATCAAAGACAGAAAATAAATAACAAATAAGAATTTACAGCATTAGAACAAAGTGAATTAAAGACCTGACTGAAAAAAAGGAGCTTTAAAATAACTCTTTAACTAAATTAAATTAAATTACATTCATGTGAATGTAGATGAAATCATGCATGAATGACCATGATTTCAGAATCTTTCCACCCATCCTTTAAAGACGTTAACTCGATTAATCATGAATTAAAGCATGATGATGATGATGATGATAAGGATTCTTTGAATTTAAAAAAACTCAGGAATTATCGTGAATTCATGTCATATATGAACATATATGAGATTTTCCACACACACACACACACACACACACACAGGTGAGTCTGCAAAACTTTTTATCATTCGATAATGGACACTTTTTATTTATTAAATTGCAGCAGCAGGTTCAGCAGCAGCAGCTTCAGCAGCAGCAGCAGCTTCAGCAGCAGCAGCTTCAGCAGCAGCAGCAGGTTCAGCAGCAGCAGCTTCAGCAGCAGCAGCAGGTTCAGCAGCAGCAGGTTCAGCAGCAGCTTCAGCAGCAGCAGGTTCAGCAGCAGCAGCAGGTTCAGCTTCAGCAGCAGGTTCAGCAGCAGCAGTAGCTTCAGCAGCAGCAGCTTCAGCAGCAGCAGCAGGTTCAGCTTCAGCAGCAGGTTCAGCAGCAGCAGTAGCTTCAGCAGCAGCAGCAGCAGCTTCAGCAGCAGCAGTGATAAAATCAAACTGAAGGATTTTAGTTCATCATCTTTTGCAGCTTTGACAAACATTTTCTGGACCAAACAACTCATGGATTATGTAAATAATCATTAGCGTCGAGCAGGTACGTGCTGAGAACCTTGACCTGCAGGTCACATGACCTGTGTGTGTGTGTGTGTGTGTGTGTGAGAGACACATGGTGATGGTCTCCAGAGAGAAACCAACACTTCATTACAAACATAGATTGGATTACGTCGTCCAAACACAGACAAACCGTGTCCAATCACTGCACAATGAGGAATATTCACACACACACACACACACACAGAGCGGGGCCCTCCCGGGGCCTGGTACAGCGAGCTGACGGGGGAACACGGGGGCATGAAAAGAAGTGAGGGAGGGAGGGAGGGAGGGAGGGAGTGAGAGCGAGAGGGAAAGAAAGAAAGAAAGAAAGAGAAATGTCTTTTAAATGACATCCCCATTGTGAGGCGGAGCAGGACGATGGCACTTTGCAAAACTGCTAACAATGAGCACAGGAGAAATCCCTGCTCCTGCAGGAGCCCGGCAGCATGCTCGCCATTACCATAGTCATTTAAATACAGTAATCTCATTTTCTGCCTCAGCCCAGGGGAAACACTGTGTGTGTGTGTGTGTGTGTGTGTGTGCGTGCAGGATTATACTGACTTCTCCTAATCTGTGTCTGCACAAACAATCAAACCTCCATCTCTCTCTGCTCTCATTTTTTATGGTCATCAATCACTGGTTCACGTTGTTCTCGCTGAATGAATCACTAACATGTGTCGTTACAAAGACTCGTGATACGTCCAGATTATACACAATAACCTTTAACACGCTTCAATCAACCTATATTTATATATATATATATACAACTAGTGTTTTATAAGTACAGTCTATATAGTTTTGTTTTTTTATATACGTATATTTATATGTATTTATTTATACAGTGGTGTGAACAAGTGTTTGTTCCCTCCCTGATTTCTTATTGTTTAACATGTTTGTCACACTTAAATGTTTCAGATCATCAAACACATTTAAATATTAGACAAAGACAACACAAGTAAACACAAAATGCAGTTTCTAAGTCATGACTTTA
>NC_081152.1:926716-936716 GCF_958295425.1 Solea solea | reverse complement strand
GAGCAGCTGCAGCTTTTTTACAACACTACTTGAGAGGTGTCCAACCTGTGGCTGGAGGACCACACGCGGCCCACCACTGTCTGTTATAATCTGACGTATTCCAAATATTCTTAATCGTTGTTTTCTTAGTGATTGATATGAACAATGAACTTTTTAATCCACAAACTGTTTTATACCAGCGTTAAAACCCAGTGAGGAAGATTCATTCTCCTCCTCTTCCTCACATAAACACACACTGGTAGAGTGACATTAGATGAAGTGAGAGATAAAGTGACTCTAATTATTATTATTATTTTGTTATTTTTGACTCTGAACAAAAACCCTAGTTTATAGTGGAAACTGTATTTTTGATTTCCCCCCAAAGTGCCACCAGAGGGAGCTCATGCACCACAGTTTGAGAACCATGACATTAGGTCATATTTGTCATATAATTAAATGTTAAATCATTTTATTTTTGTGTGAAATATAAATTGTTCTGTGTCAGAAAACAGACGCTTTTATTCTGTGTGTCCTATTTTTATTTATTTATTATTATCATGATGTTAAGCTCTTTATTTTTTATTTTATCTTAATTATAATTAAGTTTTATGTCTTTTAATTTTTCAGATATATTTTATTGCCTCGTTTTTTTTGCCATTATGTGAAACTTCATTTAGCTATTTATGATTCTTCTGTGCAGATCGGCTTGAATCAATCAATCAAACTTTATTTACATAGGACTTTTTGTACAAGGCAATGCAGCTCAACGTGATTCATAAGATAAGATATTAGAAGAAGAAAAGAAGACTCAATAAATAAGGAAATGATACTGTATATACTGCAGTATACTGAATAATATACATATATGCAAACATTGAAAGAAAAAAGAGTCGAGTCATTATTTGACCAAAACAATATAAAATACAAGAATAGAGTTGAACGTAATAACAATAAAAATATCATTTAGAAGCTGAAAATGTGAATGTGCAATAATTTATATAAAAGAATAAGATGTTGCTCACAGGTGTTTGTATTATAATATTATTATTATAATAAACCTGCACAACAGAATCACACAGTGATAATACATTAATAATAATCACAGAATAAAATCATGTAAATCTGAGCTTAAACCCTTTTTATTTCTCTGCTTCATCAAAGAGAGAAAAACCAGATTAAATCTGATTAAAAAACTATGATTTTTCACTCATGTTTCTCAGCTGCACTGATTTGAAATGATTCAGACGATGGACAAACATGTTCAGAGACAGTTTGACTGTGTCTGTGTCCAGAGAGACATGCTGCCACCTAGTGGCTCAGAGTGTGAATCAGCAGACACTGAGGTTTGTCTGTGACTGAATTCAAGATTCTAGATTCTTTATTGTCAAAGTAACAAAGCGACATTCATGAAACTGTGTGAAAATCATGTAAAACACAACAAATATAGAAAAACTTTTACCCTGACAGTTTCTAACATCTGTTTTTGTTCATTGCTAAATGGAGTTTGGTCACTTTAGCTGCTTTAAACAGTGACTGTGTGTAAAAGAACACTTGAACAAAGCTGTGTTTAATTCAGTCATTAACTTATTTAACTTTCCATCATCATCATCATCATCATCATCATCACGTTACAGTAAAGTCATAATTAGACGTGACGACGCTAAACTACTGATTTACCTTCTGCAACTGAAGTATTCTTAATATAATATAAATGTATGAATCTTGTCATTAGAACAGATTATAACGAGCTTTATTGTCATTGAAGACACAGCAAATCAATCATAATCAACAAACTTCAGTCATCCCATAATAAATTCTTCCAGGGGAATCCCGAGGTGTTCCCAGGCCAACCGAGAGTCTCCTCCCAGTGGGAGGCGTCCAGGAGGCTGGGTGGATGCAGAGGAGTCGCAGCTCTACTCTGAACCCAGACATGTTTCTGTGTATCATCAGCTCTGGATATAATAAAAGTGTAAAAACCAACACGTTATACAAGACTATGATTTTACTGCACTCTAATGTCAAAACAACAACAACAACAACAACAACAACAACAGTGACACTGATTTGGTGTCAATAACTCAACTCTCACTGATGCGTTTGAAAGTGTTATAGAATAATAATAATAATAATAATAATAATAATAATAATAACCAGTTCACATGTATTTGTGTTTATGTTTAAAGTATTGTAAACATCAGAGAATCACAGAAGTTTTTCATTTAGCCGTCACTGGTTAAAGAAGAACTTTCACACCATCCGGAGAATCACAGAATCTGACTTTGTTCTGTCACTCAGGATTCAGGATTCAGGATTCAGGATTCAGGATTCACCTCCTGAACTCATTCTTTTCTTCACCTCAGTCCACATCAGTACCAGGATGAGCCCCAGAAGTCAACGAGGGACGGACGAGAGAGGACAAGTGAGCTGACGGAGCATGAAGACAGAGACATAGTTAGAGACGGGGAAACCACGATGCTCTGACACCAACTACCCAGAAGGCTTAGCGAAAAGGCTGGATAATAGGGAGCAAGTGTGAGTGCACAATCACAGTGTCCTAGAGAGAGAGACAGACAGGAGGAAGGATTGTTGTAAGTGAGACAATCATCATCATCATCATCATCATCGTTTTCTGCAACAGAGTCCAGACCACGTTCACTCAGCCTCTCTGTGCTGGAGTTAGTTTGGTTTATTCTTCACCTGGAGACACAGCTGAGTTAAATACACGTGTAGCTGCTGTCTGTCTGTCTGTCTGCATCTGTCTGTCTGCATCTGTTTGTGTGTCAGCTGTTAACTAATCTTGCACAGTGGTTTATAAATAACCAGCTAAGATTAGCAGGTTTAATTCATCTGCCAGCTGTCTGTCTCTCTCTCTCTCTCTCTCTGTATGTCTGTCTCTCTCTCTCTCTGTCTGTCTGTCTGTCTCTCTCTCTCTGTCTGTCTGTCTCTCTCTCTCTCTGTCTGTCTGTCTGTCTGTCTGTCTCTCTCTCTCTGTCTGTCTGTCTCTCTCTCTCTCTGTCTGTCTGTCTGTCTGTCTGTCTCTCTCTGCTACAGTGTGGAATCTCTGCTGTGGGCGGAGTCTGTGATTCAATGACGACTCCTACAGTTACACACTGTTGTTCATGTGTTTATTAAAGGTCCAGTGTGTGACATGTGTCAGTGTCATGTTACAGCTGAATATCTCTGCAGCCTGAAACTCACAACATGGTTATTTTGGGCGCAGCGGTGGTTCAATGGTCAGCATTGTTGCCTCACAGCTAGCATATTAGATCCCAGTTTGACAGAGGGTCTATTTCCTGTTCTCCCTGTGTGTGGGTTCTCTCTCTATATATACATATATGTATATACGTATGTATATAATGTATGTTGTGATTTGGCGCTATATAATAATTTATATTATATTTATATATAGAAATAAAACTGAATTGAATTGAATATTAGGACTTTATGGCCCTAACACTCCATAATTAAAAAAGCCGCGTGTCTAAATGTGTGTTTCTTATCATGTTTGTCAATGACTTTGTGTTCAATACAGATTTGTTTATTTGAAGGAGGAAAAGAAAAAAGGAGAGATTGAGCGCGAGCCAAACAGAGCCAGTTTGAGCCACGCCCACTTCAGCACCAGTAGAGACAGAAGACAGTGTCTGTCAGTGTCTTCACAGTGTCTTCACAGTGTCCTCAGCTTTGACTTTTCTCCGTCTCAATGCAGAACGAAGAATTAACCATGAAAGAAAGCCGAAGACGAGAGCATCAGTCAGGTAACACAATGTCGAGTTTAGACCTTAAACCGCTGAGCTGCTCTTTATTATTATTATTATTCACATGACGTGTGTTTTCCTCCATCAACGGTTAATACATGGAGTTAAAAACAGCGTTAACTAACCTACTGACAGCCTTAACTAACCTACTACTGACTAACTAACGGTTAGCAGGCTCCAGTCCAATGCTAACGCTAGCTTTAGCAGTCGATGGTCTGTTTCCATTTCCATGTAAAAGTGATTTTAGTCAGTGAGTTTGAGTTAAATGTGATGCTTTTGACGCCATTGTGTTTATTTTAAGTCAAACATATTGAACAGAGACAGTAGAGTGAGTGAGTGAACGTCGTGTTTATTCACGTGTTGATGGTAGAAAAACCTCATTTAGACGCACATACGCCCACGTCTCTCTGTGTGTGTGTGTGTGTGTGTGTGCGTGTGTAACGGTGGAGCTAGCTGTTAGCCCCATTAGTTGTATTCACAGGGATGTGGTTTTAGTTCAGTGCTAATCAATATCTGTGACGCAGTGGTTTCAGTGTTTACAGGCATTGATTATGTCACTATTTATTAGTCTGTCTGCCTGTCTGTCTGTCTGTCTGCCTGTCTGTCTAATCCATTTAAAACATCAGTTTATTTAAACAGTTGAACCAGAACTTTGTGATTGTCATGTTTCTAATGTGAAATAGAAATGATCTGTGGGTTCTAAACAGTATGTTATAAACTATAATCTTTATTGTCTCATCAGGACTAGCAGGGCAGATTAACAATTAACAATAACAGGATGTTTCTTGCAATCACTATATAACTTTAAGTAACATTTGCATTAATATAAACACTAACAATCACTATATAACTTTAAGTAACATTTGCATGAATATAAACACTAAGAATCACTAATTTACCTCAGATGTAGTAAATATTTCTGTTATTATCGACAGGTCTCAAACTCACAGCCTGCCATTCATTCATTTTGCATCATAAATATGTTTTTTTTGGTATTGTAATTGAAACAAACATTTTCATTTTGAATGAATGTGAAATGACACCATGAATATTATTACGATGTCATGATGGAATATTCCATCACAATATTCCGGGGGTTGGAGTGGCTCTGTGATTAAGACCCTGTGTACAAAGACTTCAAGGTCGCAAGTTCAACTCCACCCCTGGCAGGTTGTACTCAATTCCCTTGTAAGTGGAAGCAACTATTTCCAACTGAACATATGTTTATCCCTTATTTTATATATATATATATATATATATATATATATAATAAGGGATGTTGACCGTCCCCCTAATGACCTGTCCAGGGCACTGATTGACCCCCAGCTCTTTTCAATTTGAGACTCCTGAGCTTAAAGGGCCAGTGTGAGTTTCATTTGACTGAAATTCCTAATAAAATAATTATTAGTAAATATTTAAAAGTGTATGATTGTACGAATGGTTGATTTTCATTACCCCAGAATTAGCCTGTTATATTAATAACAGGAGCAGGGCCAGCTGCTCCTTTAGAGGTGGACATTTTTACGGTAGCCCACAATGGACAAACTAAACATTTTTTGAGTTGTGATGCTAACTGAAGGCGACACACTTTTACAGACTGTACCTCTAAGTTAATCCTAATTTTGGTCATATCGCCCTCTGATAATGTGGATGCTTTTAATGAGCTGTCTACAAATTAAGGACTTTATGTTCAGTGTCCATCTTAATTAGTAAAATTGGAAACTACTATTTTTCACTGTGTTTGGCTAATTTTCCTTTTTCTTTCACTCTGTTTTCCTTTCAAATTGTCTGTGGTTTGTGGTACATTCCACAGAAAGATATAAAACAGCATACATTATTAGAGAGGTTTTGTTAATCACTAACATGTCATATGTTGGTGTGAAAGAATAGATTTGAGCTTGAATGTATTTATAAAAATGTTTGAGGAGGAAGTAACCGCTGTTGAAACACAGTAGCTAACAAACACTAAAGTTACTAACACTACTGTATGTTGACTCGGCTCAAACACCAGTTCACCTTTATCAGCGTTTAAACAGTAACCCTCTAACCAAAGTCGATCAATTGCCCTTTGACGTGTAACTTTGTCTGTAGGTCCGAGCAGAGTTGGTTTACATGACGGTGAAGGTACGGATCTCGGCCAATGAATAAATAACATGCATGTGTCAGAGATGAAGTGGTGAGTTAGATGCTGCGGGCAGAGCAGACCGTGCTGTGACTGCCATTATTAGATCCATGCATTTATGAAGCGCACTGTGCTGATGCATGACTGGATCATAAATGTAGATACAGTTAAGAATGGGCTTTTTTACCAGCTTTCAATGTTTGTTTGTTTTTTTCTTAATTGTTTGGTTTAAAAACAACATACAGGAAGTGGCGTAAATCATCAAAATGTTTTCCCCAAACCTTAAAACAGGGGTTGCATGTGCAAGTGTTTTGGGAAAATTGTTTAGAATCGATGGTTGTAGGGCTGGACTATATGGGGAAGAAACTTATCATGATATTTTTATATCTTGTTTATATCTTCTGATATCGATATATATATATATATATATATATATATATATATATATGTGTATATATATCAGGATATAAAGCAAATCAATATAGATATGTTGAATCTATATCCTGACATAGGAGATATATGTGGATATAACGTTGCACACAGGTGGTTTCTCTGGACTCACGAAAAGTGTAAAATAAAATCAACTGTTTATGATCTGTATCACATGATCTTAAAATATACACTTATTATATTACCTTTGATTTCAGATAAAACCTGCTTTCTTTTTTTAAATGAAGCATATTTACATGTATTACAAACAATTCTGCCCAAATAAAACCTTTTTGTCCATTCCATGTATTTTTCTAATCAATTTATAATACGTGTATTTCACAAATGTATTCACTATAATAAATATGATGAAATTATATTAGGATATACATTTTCAATAACACTATTCATGAAGAGTGTTTCAATATGGAATGATATATAGTTCACAATAATGATGCAAACTGAATGTATAAATAACAAAATAAACAGAAATAAATCATTATGGGCCACGAGTTAGAGACCAATGTCAATGTCCTCAATTCACAAAGCACACAAAGATATTTAGTTTCCTGTTGTGATGAATCCCTGATTGATTGTGATTGAGTATTTATCTTGTTTCTGTCCTGTAGCTCTGGAGAGCGCAGACTCTGACATCGGCATGTGTGGCTGGCTGCTGGTGGGGTTCTCCCTCCTCCTCATGCTGCTCACCCTCCCCATCTCCATATGGATGTGCATTAAGGTCAGCTGTTTGTGTTCCACCCAACACGCGGCGCTGGCAGAGTAAACTAGCCAGAACAAAGCCTCGCTCTGTTTATCAGTCTTATGAAAACTCCTGACTCATCTACTGTTATACGTGTGTTTATTGAAGCACCTGCAGAAGCTGCTGAACTGTTGTTTATCAGCCATTGAAGTGAAATGTACCCTGGATAAACGGGGTCATTGCACATGGAAGGAGAAGGAAAAACAGCAAACGTGTGTGGGTTTACTTTTGTTTCTCTGAACACAGATTGTGAAGGAGTATGAGCGAGCCATTATCTTTCGCCTGGGACGCATTCTGAAGGGAGGAGCCAAAGGACCAGGTCAGAAATGATTATTGTTGTTGACACCAGGTTATAATGTATAAATTATTTTCACATAATGCCATGAAAACGTGGTTCTTAAAGGAGCGAGGAGACCGGACTCTGATTCTAGGGCGTGGTCCCGCTGCCTGAAACAGCAGTGAAGGTCACATGACCAGCTCTTCAGCTGATCTCGCTGTGATTGATGGCTCCTGCTTCCGCTGGCTTAGTGACGCAGGTTGCTATGACGACTCAGATGTTCTTAGAGTATGCAGAGGTCCTCAGAGCAGAGCACACAGCAAGTGTTGAAGAGCGACAAACTGTGGCTGTGAAATGAAATGAAATCACCCTAATCACCAGAGGAACAGTGCAGGCATTTGACAATATCACAATTTATATCACATTATCCTGATCCTGTGAATAAAAATGTGCTTAAACTTTTTAAAACCACGTTATATTTTGAAAAACAGGAAACAGCCCTCTGTCATTATTCTACCTTTTTGCAGCAGTTTTATCGGTAATATAAGTTGTGTTAACCCGCGTCACATTTACAGTTCAAACTAAAGCCATGATGCTTTCACATTTAAAAACACAGACAAATGGTAGATGGCAAAAAAACATGAGGAAGTATGAAGGAGGCGGAGTTTCCTGTATTTCCCACGTTTCCCTCCCATCCCCTTCCTGCAAAGCACTTACTAACGTGTGTGTGATATGGCCCCTCCCTTCATATACATTACAAACAACCGTGTGTCGCACACACAAGGTCAGTGAAGCCCCGCCCACACATCTTCTTCATCCTCCTCCTCCTCTGTTTGTTTAAAGAAAAACACAGACTCCCACATACAAGCATACATCCCATAATTCACTGTTGTTTCATGTTTGATTTTGTTTGTTTAGTTCTTAGTTTTTTAAATTTAACTGGGTCTAAAAAAAACATGCTTGTGTCGTCTGAAACAGATGAAACATGACTCCTCCTCCTCAAAGGGGGGGTGTGTGTTTATGACTGTGTGTGTGTGTGTGTGTGTGTGTTAATTATAGCTCTCTGCTTGTAAACCTCACATTCCTCAGAAGCTGGAAGAGTCACCACAGCTAAATCATTTCCCATGATGCCTCTGACCAACACTCATAATGCAGCACATGTCACAACATGAAAAGACCTCTGTATATAAATGTGTGTAAATGTGTGCAAATGTGTGCAAATGTGTATAAATGTGTGTAAATGTGTGCAAATGTGTGCACAGTTGTGTTAAATTCTAACTTTCAGATGATTATCAGTGGAATGTTCCTCTGCGGTCGCTGTCGTTGTCTTTGTTGTTGTCGTCGTCGTTGTCTTTGTCGTGGTTGTCGTCGTTTTCCCGTCCTGAACACATGGTTGTGATCTGGGCGTTTAAATACACAGTATCCTGAGAGGAAATGCAGCCCGGTGCAGCATTAATGTTAATGTTAGCTAAATGACTGCACATGTCTGTTTGAGTACAGCAGCGCGGCTGCCAGTGTTTGTGGCACTAATTGAATTCTTGAATGGAGAAGAGAGGCTTGTGGAGGCTTTGTGTGTCTGTGAGCACAGCTGCAGAATTACAGCACTAAGCTTCTGTCACAATCTCACTCACTGCTGTGTTCTTTAAACATTTGCCTGTGTTTACAGAGACTTTGCTCTGTGGTTAAAAGCGTGTTTGATTCCACAGGATTGTTCTTCATCTTGCCCTGCACTGACAGCTTCATTAACGTGGACATGCGCACCATCACCTTCGATATTCCACCACAAGAGGTGAGAAGTGAACATTTCCTCTTGTATTACAATTATCAGTCAGATGTGACTGAGAACAAGCTGCTGCTATTATGTGTCTTTGTTTTGTACAATGAAGAACATGCTGCATCATTACTATGGAAAATAGGATTTTACTTTCACTACAGAACAGACTAAATTAGAGCTGAAACAATGACACGTCAACTATTACAATAATGACCGTTTTTCTAATACTTTGACTGAAAACTATCAATAATGATGATGCAATAATAGCAACTAACATCTAACATGTTCTCTGTGTTGTTGTGTCCTGTTCTCAGGTTCTGACCAAAGACTCGGTGACGGTGAGTGTGGACGGTGTGGTGTATTACCGCGTCCAGAATGCCACGCTGGCTGTGGCTAACATCACCAACGCTGACGCTGCCACGCGACTGTTGGCTCAGACTACGCTCAGGAACGTGCTGGGAACCAAGAACCTGTCAGAGATCCTGTCTGACCGCGAGGAGATCGCACACAGCATGCAGGTGAGCGGCACTGCGGCACCGCGGCCACGCCCCCTTCAAACAAACACTCACACGAGTGTCGCTCCATCTGCTGGACAGTTTAGAACATGACAACAGACTTTGTTTCTGAAGAAAAGAAAACTGGAGATCACCTGTGTGTGTTTGTGTGCGTGCGTGTGACTGCGTGTGTGTGTGTGTGTGTGTGTGTGCGCGTGTGTGTGTGTGTGTGTGCGTGTGTGTGTGCGTGCGTGTGTGTGTGCGTGTGTGTGTGTCTGTGCGTGTGTGTCTGTGTCTGTGTGTGTGTGTCTGTGTCTGTGTGTGACCCTCCAGTCTTCTCTGGACGACGCCACAGACGACTGGGGGATCAAGGTGGAGCGGGTGGAGATCAAAGACGTGAAGCTTCCTCT
>NC_081152.1:914216-921716 GCF_958295425.1 Solea solea | reverse complement strand
AAGGAAGGGGAGGAGCAAGAGGAGGAGGAGGAGGAGTTTAAAGGGCCAGTTCAGCCATGGCTCGTTCCAGTGGGTCAGTGGTCCAGTACTCGTGATCCCAGCCCAGGAACCAGCCCGTGAACGTGGGCGGCTCGAAGCTCTGCTTGATCTTCACGATGGGCGTTCTGCGATCTCTGCTCGCCGGGTCTGTCTCGATGTATCGCAGCGCTGAGGTGAGACACGCAAACACACGCACACACACACACGCACACGCACACACACACCATGTTTTCTGTTGTAGGTCTGGTCAACATATGCATACATACATAAATATAAATATATGTATGTATGATTAAAAAAATGCACAGAATCAACTAGATTATATTTAAATAGTCATTTCAAGCCTAATTATTTGTGATTTTAACTGCACAAGTAATCTATATAATCTGAATACATCCTCTAATCTGATTGTGTACACTCAGATCATTGGAATTTCATAGACAGGATAATCTGATGAAGACCAATGAATGATGGAATGAAAAGTAATCAGAGTTGAATCTGTGTGTTTACCTGAGGCCATGGCTTCAGTCTTCTCTTCCTCTTGGGCTTCGTTTCCGATCCAAACAAACACCTGACACAAATGAAAGAATTGTTTATATTGTTCTATGTATATATATATATATATGTTATTATATATAATTATATATACGTCATGTTCAGCTCAGGTTTGTTTACCTGCTCCCATGTGTCCAGGATCATGACGTCATCAGTGGCAAGGTCATCCTGGGTCATTTCCCCGGGGACTTCCTCAATCTGAGACAAAGACGATGATGATGTCATCGATGAATGTGAGTACAATGTTTCTTTCATTAAAATCACTTTAAAAAAAAAGCAAACACGTACAATGAAGTTTCCGGTCTTGTTGGAGCAGGCGAACAGACGCGGTGGATGAGCGTCCATCTTGTCCTTCAGTCTGGTAGAAGTGCGATATTTTGTCTTTCCTCCCAGAATCTCCCAGAACTGATCTGTGAAGACATTGTGAAAACATCGTGAAAACACAGTGAAAACATCGTGAAAACATCGTGAAAACACAGTGAAAACATCGTGAAAACACAGTGAAAACACAGTGAAAACATCGTGAAAACATCGTGAAAACACAGTGAAAACACAGTGACAACATCGTGAAAACATCGTGAAAACACAGTGAAAACATCGTGAAAACACAGTGAAAACACAGTGAAAACATCGTGAAAACTTTGTGAAAACATCGTGAACACATCGTGAACACATCGTGAAAACATTGTGAAGACATCACAAAAATGACATGCTAATCTATTAACTGACTGTGATAGAGTCAAGCAATGCTTAGCTTAGCTTAGTTTGCTAACTTATTAAATCTGAAAGTAAATATTAAGACTACTTAGCTGAACAAAGTTTTTTGTTTAACATGATCAATTATTATTATTAGAGGAAGAAGCAGCAGCTTCATCACAGAGTGAAGATGAAACAGATTTCTGTCTCACCTGTCTCTGCTCCCTCAGAGAGGTCAGAGGTCGTCACTCCCAGAATGCCACACAGCTGCTGAGCTCCCTGCTTCTCTGTGTCACTGGCTCCCACTCCCACCCACAGGAATGTGTCACCGGGCGTCACCAGGACGAAAGCGTCATTAGAGTTCAGGTTCGACGCCACGGCCTCCAGCTGCACACACACACGCACACGCACACACACACATGTTCATTCATGTAAATTCTAATTCTTTTCACTTCAACATTAAAGGTTTTCTAAAGGTAAACTGATTGATCAGCATTAATCGGGCCAATATTTTCTAATAATTGACAAGTATCACTATGACACGGTCTCCTTTATGTGTACTTTGTATTTTAAATATTGTCAGTTTACAGTGAAAGTGAAGTTTGTAAATCACTCACTCTCCCACACCAAAGTCCACAGAGAAAATCAGTGATTTTAACATCACACACACACACACACTGCTGCCTCCATCACTGAGTTCTAATGTCTTATTTTTGTGACTTCGGCATTAAAATCCTACATTTGGATTTACTTTAGTCACACAAAGTGACCACACGAGGCAGCAGAGGACCAGCAGCTAAAATCACTGATTTTCTCTCTGGACTTTGGTGTGGGAGAGTGAGTGGTTTACAAACACAGTGAGATAATAAACTGACCCAGGTTTCATTGACTGAGCCCTTTTTTTTTTCTTTGTGTTGTCACTGTTGTGTTTCCCTTCCGGCTGGTTGTGATGATCACATGATGACTCATGTTGTCACGTCACTCTCTCACCTCCACAGCTCTGGTGTGTCCTGCAGAGTTGGAGCGGACCTGGAAGAGTCGAGTCTCAGCAGGAGCAGACTGACCTCCATCTCTGGACGTCCCTCCTCTGTACACCACCATGGGCTGTCCTCCAAACACACTCATGAGGTGAGCGGGCTCCTTCCCCTGCACCACCCGCACCTTCTCACAACACAACCGCACAGTCAGTGACACAACACCACACGACATAACACAACCGCACAGTCAGTGACACAACACCACACGACATAACACAACCGCACAGTCAGTGACACAACACCACACGACATAACACAACCGCACAGTCAGTGACACAACACCACACGACATAACACAACCGCACAGTCAGTGACACAACACCACACGACATAACACAACCGCACAGTCAGTGATACAACACCCCACGACATTGTTCGTCACATTTTGGACGACATACTAAAGTGTGACTTGTTTGTCACATTTTGGACAACATACTAAAGTATGACTTTTTTGTCTCATTTTGGACGACATACTAAAGTGTGACTTGTTTGTCACATTTTGGACAACATACTAAAGTATGACTTTTTTGTCTCATTTTGGACGACATACTAAAGTGTGACTTGTTTGTCTCATTTTGGACGACATACTAAAGTATGACTTTTTTGTCTCATTTTGGACGACATACTAAAGTGTGACTTGTTTGTCACATTTTGGACAACATACTAAAGTATGACTTTTTTGTCTCATTTTGGACGACAAACTAAAGTGTGACTTGTTTGTCTCATTTTGGACGACATACTAAAGCATGACTTTTTTGTCACATTTTGGATGACATACTAAAGCATGACTTTTTTGTCTCATTTTGGACGACATACTAAAGTATGACTTGTTTGTCTCATTTTGGACGACATACTAAAGTGTGACTTGTTTGTCTCATTTTGGACGACATACTAAAGTATGACTTGTTTGTCTCATTTTGGACGACATACTAAAGTGTGACTTGTTTGTCTCATTTTGGACGACATACTAAAGTGTGACTTTTTTGTCTCTTTTTGGACGACATACTAAAGTATGACTTGTTTGTCACATTTTGGACGACATACTAAAGTGTGACTTTTTTGTGAATTTTTGGACAACATACGTATGACATTTATTTTCATACGTATTTTCATACATTTTCTCATTTTCCTCCTCACACAACACAACACGACAGCAGTGCAGCTAAAACACATCATGCTTTTCAAAATGTCTGCTGCAGTCTTTAAAGCAGACACAAGATGGCAGCGTTGAGCTGAGACACGTGTTCACAATCTGTGCCACAAAAACAGCTGTGTGTGTGTGTGTGTGTGTGTGTAACTTATACAGTGGGCTTTATTCAAAGGTTCATAATGTGGTTTTTAACACATTTATAATCATTAAAAGTTATAACTTGTGTTTTCTCACACTGACACTGTGATAAAATTGTTAAAATAAAACAGTTTAATGTCATTAACGTTAATCTTTTGTATGATTTAGTCGATTGTTTTTGTTTTTCTTTGACAGAAACAAACAAACATGGATTATAATGGAACTGTTGACACGGTGAAAATAATGTTTGTAAATGATTGATTTAATTTGCCAAATTAAAGCGGGAAAAGGCTTAAACTTATGATGACGTTTTAATTTAAAGAGAGAAAACACATATTAAAGTAAAACATTTCAGGAATGCTTTCAAAAAACTTTAATATCAAAAGAATTAAAGTGGTGACTGTAAAAAATGAAGTTTTAGTTATTTAATAGTTGTTGTTTTTTCACTTATTTTTAAAACTGTTATGGTTCAGATTTAACAGACATCATGAGCAGCATATTCCAGCAGGGGGCAGTGTAGGAGCTGTCTGTGTTTTATTATCTTAATCTGTTTATGACACAAACATAAACTTCCTCTCCACACTATATCATATATATTATATTATAGAATATCATTTATATTGTATTATATTACATTACATTATATTATTCACTCTTATGTATATAAACATAAACATGTGATCAAATATAAAAACTAAGGCGTCTCCCTTCAGATACATGTGGGCTCACTATTTGGCAAACAGTAAATCACTGTTACATAACATCTGATTCATGGTGAGTGAAGTGTGTGTTTGTTGTTGTTGTTGTTGTCTGTAAACAACTCTGTCAGGTTTACTTTGAAAAACACAAACACACACACATGAACACATGAACATGATAAGTGGAGACACACGTGTGGAGTGAAGGGCAAACACAGAAATGAATGAATGAACAGAAACAGGGCTGCAATAATGAATAATCAGTTACTAAATTAATCATCAACTCACTCAACTTTTAATCATTAAACAGTTTCTTTGATTTTTAAGTTTCTTAAATGTGAATTTTTCTGATTTGTTTTCTGCATAAAACAAAGAAATCGTTGAAAGTGAATGAGTGACAGATGATTTGTGAGTTTCAGCTCGTTTGATAAGATCCTGCATTATTGTAACTGTTCAATGAAGATCAAACAAACTTAAGCTTTGATTCATCAACTGTCAGAAAACATTGATCAGTGTTTGTCAAACGTCACAAAATAAAAATGATTTCACATTTAAGAAGCTGAAGAATCACAGAAACGTGGTTTAGATCATCATTGATTCATTATTGATTCATTATTGATTCATCATTGATTCATTATTGATTCATCATTGATCATTATTGATTCATTATTGATTCATCATTGATCATCATTGATTCATTATTGATCATTATTGATTCATTATTGATTAATCATTGATTCATTATTGATTCATCATTGATTCATCATTGATCATCATTGATCATCATTGATTAATTATTGATCATCATTGATTCATTATTGATTCATTATTGATCATCATCACAGCCCTAAAACACAGAGAAGAAGAAGAGGAGGAGCAGGAGGAGGAGCAGGGACACTACCTGAGTGGTTATAGGAGCACCAACAACCTGATGATACAGAGGAAATCAGGAACAAGCAGGAAACAAGAAAAAGAAGAAGGGAGGGAGCGAGGAGAGGAGGAGAGGAAGCAAGAAGAAGAAGAAGGGAGCGAGTGAGGAGAGGGGGAGAGGAAACAAGAAGAAGAAGAAGGAGCGAGGAGAGGAGACAGGACGTGACAGTGCTGCATCAGCCGCAGGAAGAAGACGCATTAATAGCAAAATGATAAAGAAAAATGGATGAAAAGAAACAGAGAAAGAAAAGAGGGAGGAGTTTAACCTGGACAGGACCGCCTCCCAGTTCATCATCCAGCTGTGCGCCGAGCAGAGCAGACGCACCGATCTCATCCTGACTGGAGTCCATTCCCTGCCTGAAGACACACACACACACACATGATTCAGGTCGATGTGTCGTGTGTAAGCAGCAGAAACACAAATGTCTCGTGTCTCACCACATGTAGATGATGTGTCCCTGACGTCCTCCATGATGGTAGTTGTACAGGATGATGTAACTGTCTCCTCCGTAAAACTGTCCATACGTGGACGGATCCACGGGAACTTTGTCCGCTGCCTCGATCCTCCAGATCTACAGCCAGAAAAACAACAAACTGCACAAGCTGCCAGAGACACTTGTCCATCAGAGCCTCAAACTCCTCCTCCTCGTCCTCACCTGTTTGTCTCCGCTGCCGTCGTCCACCATGCCGTGCTGTGCGGCCATGGCGGCGGACTCGTGCAGGCTGGCGGCGTCGAACGGAACCTTCTCTATGTTGGCGATGCTGTTGGCGATGTAGGCCACGCCCAGTCCCACCGTCTGATCCTTGTCCCTCCAGTTCTTGAAGAACTGCTTGAAGAGCGGCGTCTCGCCCATCTCAGGCAGGATCTGCACCTGCGTGTGTTTGGGGTAACCCATCTTCTTGATGAACTCGTCCGCCGCCTTCATAGCCGCCTTCCTCTCGTCCATGTTGGCGTCTTTGCCTGCGGAGAAAAAAAAAACAAAGATCAGACGCACATTCAGCAGATGAGGACGAATCAGCTGGAGATCAGGAGACGGTTCTGACGGTTCTGACCTTTCCACACAAAGATCTTCCCGTCTGAGCCGTGGTCCAGGATGAAGCAGTCGCCGGACTCCAGCGCACTCTGAGCAAACGGGTTTTCAGCCGCAACCAGAGCGATGTTCATTCCTCCACTGGCATTAGACACCTGAGGACATGACAGGGGACATCACTGACATGAGAGACATCACTGACATGAGCGACATCACTGACATGAGAAACATCACTGACATGAGCGACATCACTGACATGAGCGACATCACTGACATGAGATACATCACTGACATGAGAGACATCACTGACATGAGAGACATCACTGACATGAGAGGGGACATCACTGACATGAGAGGGGACATCACTGACATGAGCGACATCACTGACATGAGAGACATCACTGACATGAGAAACATCACTGACATGAGCGACATCACTGACATGAGTGACATAACTGACATGAGATACATCACTGACATGAGAGACATCACTGACATGAGAGACATCACTGACATGAGCGACATCACTGACATGAGAGGGGACATCACTGACATGAGAAACATGACTGACATGAGAGGGGACATCACTGACATGAGAGACATCACTGACATGAGAGACATCACTGAAACATTGTTTCTCTCACCTTATACAGTTTGGCTCTTTTCCTGTTGGAGGCGTCTGCTTTGATGTCGTCTGAGTCTCCGACAGGAAGATCTGGTTTAGGACCTAAAACCTAACACGCACACAAACACACGCAGACACACACACGGGCACACACACGCAGACACACGCGCACACACGCGCACACACACGCACACACACAGTGATTTAAAACAGAGACAATGAGACGTATTGAGAGATGTGATTTTGTGTTGCCGTGTTTCTGACCTCGATCATCCTCTCTCTCTCTCTCCCCTCCTCACAGACGTAGACCTTCGCTCGCCCGCTGCGCTCGTTGTCACGGATACCCTTGGCCACCTGCGTCGCCTTCAGCGTCTCAAAGCGGTTACTCTGTGACCCACACCACTGGAAAATCTCCTGCAACACACAACACAGCGGAGGCACAGGGACCAAACAATGATATACAAACCTTACTAATAACGTCAGGTAACACGTGAACATTAAAGATCAAGCGTTTGACTCACGTCTCCGAGGTCGACGATGAAACAGTCGCCGCGGTTGAAACTGTCCCAGGTCACCGCGACCTCTGTCGCCCGCACCGAGC
>NC_081152.1:871716-911716 GCF_958295425.1 Solea solea | reverse complement strand
AACATCGTTATTTTTAAGACACACGTGGAGCATCCTGTTAAGATTTTAAAGCAGCTGTCAGCGATTTCACACACACACACACACACACACACACACACACACTCATGAGCAGAGAGCAATCACTGAGAGCAGCTTTAACTGTGGAAATCAGCTGATTCATCACTGCCTGTGTGTGTGTGTGTGTGTGTGTGTGTGTGTGTGTGTCACATATCAATTACAGATTATTATGTGGTTTGTGTTTGTCAGTTAAACGTGTTATTAACATGTTATTGACGTTGTTAACACAAACCCATTTTAACGGCGTCCATGTTTTTATCGTGAGATTAACGTTCTTTTAGGAAAAGTAAACTTTGTGGTTTTGTTCACGTGCTGTTGCAACAACTAGTGACGTTAGAAAAACTACAACACCACACTGGATCTAACTAGAGCGGAAACAACACAACAACAGGCACGCTGCACACACGTGTTTGGGCTAAAGAGTAGTAGCTAACGTTGTGTTTGGAGTGGATGGCGAGCGCTGTGCGCTTCTCCGTCTCCAAGCGGGCTGGATCATTTGTCCACGCACTCCCCACATCCAAGTCATGATGTCTGCAGTGTTACCAACCAAGCTGGCAGACCCCCGAACCGTAGTGAGGAGACCACCGAAGACCGCTAGCTCCTTTAGCTCGGATTAGCTCGTTATTAAACCAAGGCACTTTATTCACACACTGCAGGCTGATACACAGCCTCTCTTATTATTGTGCGGCTCTCACAATAAGAGGAATAAGTCACAATATGCAGGTGACAGAGATATTGTCTCAATAAAAAAACATCTGCACAAAGCAAGCAGATGCACTTTTCTATGTTGATAAGAGCATTAAAATGACAAGAAATCAAGGGACATTTACAATAGATACAAATGTGACATTAATCACAAGTTAACTATGACATTAATGTGATTAATCGCGAGTTAACTATGACATTAATGTGATTAATCGCGAGTTAACTATGACATTAATGTGATTAATCGCGAGTTAACTATGACATTAATGCGATTAATCGTGAGTTAACTATGACATTAATGTGATTAATCGCGAGTTAACTATGACATTAATGCGATTAATCGCGAGTTAACTATGACATTAATGTGATTAATCGCGAGTTAACTATGACATTAATGCGATTAATCGCGAGTTAACTATGACATTAATGTGATTAATCGCAAGTTAACTATGACATTAATGTGATTAATCGCGAGTTAACTATGACATTAATGCGATTAATCGCGAGTTAACTATGACATTAATGCGATTAATCGCGAGTTAACTGTGACATTAATGTGATTAATCGCGAGTTAACTGTGACATTAATGTGATTAATCGCGAGTTAACTATGACATTAATGCGATTAATCGCGAGTTAACTATGACATTAATGCGATTAATCGTGAGTTAACAGCAGCTGTGATGAAACGTGTGGCTCAGTAAAGTGAGTTATTAGCTCAGTAAACACAGAGACTGTAAACAGAACCAGAACAGAGGAGCCGTGTTCAGACCTCAGACCAGAACCTGAAAACCTCTCCATGAACTTATTGACACAGATTGTTGTTTTCCACAGGAATGTTGCTGCTGCTGTAAAGAAGAATCGCTCCCTCTTCTGCGTCCGAACCACAAACATGGCAGGAATCTGGGTTTGACTCTGGAGAAGGAAGTGGTTCAGAAACGAGCGTGAGGCTCCTCCCTGTCTCTGCTCTCACCACGACTGACTCTGTGACTCTGTCCCTGCGTCTGGTCCTGAGTTAATGCTGCGTTTCATTTAGCAACAGTGTTACAGTGTTAGCCACTGCACCCCCGTGTGTCCATCACCTTTGATCAAAAACACACAGAGATTATACAGATGCAGCATAAATGTGTGTCTCACCGCTCTCAACTTTCTTTTCAGTCTAGGGGGCGCCACAGCACAGATTTGTTTTTGTCCTTGAGTTTCCGACCTCTTATCGTAGTGTCCAGTTAAGAGATACCACAGCCCTTGACCTGTCGGGGATTCCAACTGGCAACCCCCTGGTTACAAGCAAGTTCTCTTTTGGTCAAAGCTGGAACACAGATGTGATTCTGTCAGACTAAACAGAGGAGGTGAGGCTCAGTCTGGACCTCAAGAAACTGCTGAGTCACTGTGTTCGGAGAACCTCTGTGACTCTGAAGAAACTGCTGAGTCACTGTGTTCCCATGGTTACAGTTTGATGGAGGAAAATCAGATCTTTTCCAAAAGTCTCTCTATACACCAACTCTCTTGGTTCTGTTATTCTCTCTCATGGTTTTTCCTATCACAGCTACGCCGACGACACCCAACTCATTCTTTCTTTTCCCAGCTCCGCCACATGTAGCAGAACGGATCTCCGCTTGTCTGACCGACATCTCTCAGTGGATGTCTGACCATCACCTGAAACTCAATCTCGACAAGACTGAGTTTCTTTTCCTCCCACCACAGATCTAACCATCACCCTCGACAACTCTGTGGTCGCTCCTTCTCATACCGCAGGAACCTGGGTGTGACACTTGGTTAGGCTTCCTGTAGCTGCTCGCATCCACTTCAAGACTCTAGTGCTTGTGTTCCATGCTACAAACAGATCTGGTCCAGTCTACATCCAGGACATGATCAAAACCTACACCCCAGCCCGCCCACTCCGCTCTGCATCGGCAAACCGGCTCGCTGCCCCCTGACTGAGAGGATCGCAGAGGCATTTACAGAACTCGAGACTGTTCACTGTCCTCGCTCCCAAATGGTGGAACGAGCTCCCCATCGAAAGCGTCGGTTAAATGACATGTAATGTAAAGTAATGTAAAGTAGTAAGTGTTTTCAATCCATTCTCCTGCACATTTAAATAGTTATATCATCCCTCAGATCAATATGAACATGTAAAAAAACTGTAATATTATTATTATTACACAGTTTTAAAAAGGAGAAGAAGAACTTTATGTTCCTCAGTCATCAGCAGTAAATCACTGACTTCATGGACACACCCTGTAATATAAGAGCTGTGAGCTGAGGATCCTGAAGGAAAAATGTCCCTGAAGGCATCACCAAGTTCACGCCAGAGAAAACAGGGAAACTTTACATTAAAGTCTACAACAAGTGACTACATGACTGTCAACTTCATTCATTCATGTTCAAAAACAAGCTGGAAATAGACATGCAGTCTGAACTGAAGAACGTCCTCATTAACCCTGAATAATGTCACTCATTAAAAGAGGGAAAAACACTCAAGTCATCACAGCTGTGTTAGATTTAATGAAGCAAACATCAGCACACAACGCACACACACACACACACACACATCAAACATCAAAACATCAAAACATCAGCACCTGAATCAACGCACACACACACACACACACATCAAACATCAAAACATCAAACATCAGCACCTGAATCAACGCACACACACACACACACACATCAAACATCAAAACATCAAAACATCAGCACCTGAATCAACGCACACACACACACACACACACATCAAACATCAAAACATCAAACATCAGCACCTGAATCAACGCACACACACACACACACATCAAACATCAAAACATCAAAACATCAGCACCTGAATCAACGCACACACACACACACATCAAACATCAAAACATCAAACATCAGCACCTGAATCAACGCACACACACACACACACACACACATCAAACATCAAAACATCAGCACCTGAATCAACGCACACACACACACACACACACACATCAAACATCAAAACATCAAACATCAAAACATCAAAACATCAGCACCTGAATCAACGCACACACACACACACACACACATCAAACATCAAAACATCAAACATCAAAACATCAGCACCTGAATCAACGCACACGCACACACACACACACACACACACACATCAAACATCAAACATCAAAACCAGACAAATCCCTGATAATCTGTATAATTTTATAATCTAAAATCTTGACACAGGAGCTGCTGTGTCACCTCTGGTGCTAACTGCTAATGTTAGCATCCATGCCCAATCACTTAATACTGTCATTCAGCATTATCATTATTATTTTAATGCCATATTAGCATGTTAGCATATAAATCACCTCAGTGAAAACAAAATGGCTGCTGAACCACTCACTATCCCACACCAAAGTCCACAGAGAAAACCAGTGATTTTAACGTCACTCACACACACACACACACACACACTGCTGCCTCCATCACTAAGTTCTAATGTATGATTTTGTTAATTCAGCTTTCAAAATCCTTCATTCAGATTGACACAAAGTGACCACACGAGGCAGCAGAGGACCAGCAGCTCCTGTGTCCCTGTGAGCTAAAATCACTGGTTTCCTCTGGGAGGTTTGGTGTGGGAGAGTGAGTGGTTTACAAACTTCAGTTTTCTGTCTCACAGTGAGATAAAGACGTGGTCATGTGACGTAGATTTGATCAGCTGAGTCTGAATTCAGTGGATCAAATCAGTGTTTCTCTGCTGGCAGCCATGTTTTCACTCTGAGTCTCTGTGGCTGCTCCGGGGTCAAAACAGTGACTCGGGGGACGTTGGCATGACTCAGCACTCAGGCTTAAATAGAACAGGTCATGTGACTGTGGGTTCCTGCTGGTTAAAAACATGCTGTGTGTGTGTGTGTGTGCGTTCATGTGTGTGTGTGTGTGTGTGTGTGTGTGTGTGTGAAACAAACATGGAGGGCGATCTTTTCATACCAGCCTGAGTTATTCAGCCCCTCCCCCATTTTTACTCTCTCACCCTTTTGTTTGAGTTGTGGCTTCAATCCTGTGATAAACTCCTCTGAGCTGCTGCTGCTGCTGCTGCTGCTGTAGTAACTGCTGCTGCTGCTGTTACTGCTGCTGCTACTGCTGCTACTGCTGCTGCTGCTGTTACTGCTGCTGCTGCTGCTGCTGTTACTGCTGCTGCTGTTGCTGCTGCTGCTGTTGCTGTTGCTGCTGCTGCTGCTGCTGTTACTGCTGCTGCTGCTGTTACTGCTGCTGTTACTGCTGCTGCTGTTACTGCTGCTGCTGTAACTGCTGCTGCTGCTGTTACTGCTGCTGCTGCCGTTACTGCTGCTGTTACTGCTGCTGCTGTAACTGCTGCTGCTGCTGTTACTGCTGCTGTTACTGCTGCTGCTGCTGCTGCTGTTACGGCTGCTCTAAACACTGAAGATCATGTGACATGGAGTATTTAAACAGTCTTGTGATTTTCCTGCTGGAGCCAAAAAAGCAGCACAGAATTTTTTTTATGAGTGAAATCTGAGTTTTTGTGCTTCTTCATGACTCACTCTCTCCCTGCATGCCACTGTCTGTCTGTCTGTCTGTCTGTCTGTCTGTCTATGTGTCTGTGTGTGCAGCTGCCCCCGCTGGTCACTCACACACACACACACACACACACACACACACATTCTTCCCTCTCGTGTAAAACAAAACAAGTGTTTATGATTTTGCTGGTTATTAAAGGACATGATCTTTATGATTATTATAGAAATATACGCTTGAATTAGTTTTTAGGATTCTTATGAATCTTATAAAATGTTACTAAACTAATGATAACTTGTAAATATAAGTTACATTTTTCACAGCGATACAAGATCATATTGTAGATTATTGTCTCGTCTCTAAGGGAAAAACACGCTGATTTAACTTTATATGTGCTGATAATGATACACATCATATTATTATATATTTTATAATCCACAGTATGTTCTTCTGTGGGCGTGGCCTTTAGTTTCCTCCTCTGAAGAACAGTGTGTGTGTGTGTGTGTGTGTGTGTGTGTGTGCCTCACGTCCACAGTCTGTGGAAAATGACTCACGTGGAAGAAAAGTGTCTTTGTCTCAAGTTCACGTGAATAAGATCTGGGTTTATTATTGTATTATTATGCTCGACTGTAACTTTGTGTCGATGATTTAATTACACTTGATGAGAAAGAAAAGTTAGGATGGAAACATTAACACCACCTGTGTTTCACTTTAAACTCCGCGGTTGCCATGGAAACTCGTTTGATGACATCACAGACTCTGTGTTTCCTGATATTTGTTTGGCATTTTCTTTTCTTTGTAACGACACAAACAAAGTTCAGCTGTTCATCCTCTGTGAGAACAGCTGCCATATCTGAATGTAGAGGCTGAAGGCATCCCATAATATCTGTCTGACTGACAGACGGGTGTGTGTGTGTATCATTTTCACACTCACACACCACACTTCCTGTCGCGATGACACTGAGCAAAGTGAATATCAGTTCATGACATCATTGTAATCATTTAAAAAAACAAAAATAGCTTTTCATGATTTTTGAAGGATGGGCGGAGCCTACGTCTGTAATCTGCCTACGACAGATTAACTTGTGTTGTTAATGTTACGAAAGTGTAATATTGTCAGACCTGTTCATAGGATACTGTACTTTACGATCCTAATGTAACAAAATGTTTTTTCACATTTCACCAAAAAACTGATGTAAACAAACAGTTATAAAGATATTAAATATAAATGTGAACAAAAACATCGTGTTGAATGAAATCGTTAGAAACATGGAGGTCCTGACGCCCCCTTGTGGCACTGTGATGTAAATTCACCAACAGTCCGATAACAGAAATTCACCGCGATGAATTCATGAACACGATGTGCGATAATATTGTGTATTGTGACACACACAGACACACACACACACACACACACACAGGCAGTGTTGGGGAGTAACGACGTTACGTAAATGATTATAAAATGTACGTAATTGTAATCTGTTACATTACTGGGAGAAATGTGTCGTTAAATTACAGTTTTGCTTTTGGAAATTCCCACGATTCAAATTTTAGTTACATTTTAAAAATCGCAGCAAAAGCTCGGAAGCCTTTTTTTTTCTACAGCCAACACTTGTGATTGGCTCTCTCTGGTCATGTGACGTCGCTAGACTTGGTCGACTGTCAGCAGCAACAATGTCGGAGGCGCACAACACTTTACACTTCAGACACTTCACACAGACAGAAGACAACAAACAGTTTAGGCTGAGGACACGTCTAAAGCTACGTAGCCTTTAGCCTGTAGCTGTAGCTAACCTTCCGTGTCTTTTCATGACGACACAGTTAGCTTTAGTTTCTGATCATTTCTGAAAGTCAGATGTAGCCTCACCATTCGTCTCAAACATGGTATCGTTTTTCCAAATATGACCTCGAAGCGCCACCTTGTGGTGCAATCTTTATTAGTTTATGTGAGATTTTGAAAAGGTTAGACTCATAATGTCAACAGTTTCATCTTCATAATTTTGGTCTATTTTATAGAACATTAATCACATATAAAGCACATTTGTTTTCCACATGCTGTACACATGTAATAAAACAAACCCATGTTTTATTATCAGTTTGTTATTTGTGAAAAGAACAAATATGTGGTTCATTCCAAAATAATGATCCATCCATGTAATCAAATGTAATGAGTTACATTACTCTGAGAAAGTCATTGAAATAGTTACACTACTATTACATTTTCAACAGGGTAACAGGATGTGGTGACTAACTTCCTCACACTTATTAGTGTGCGTCTCCATGGCAACCACGAATGTCTTTGTAAATATGTATCTGCAGAGAAGTCAGTTATCTGCACTGTCACTGTGTGCACGTGAACGCACCATGATGTGTTTATGGTGGAACCAGTGAGTCTCTCTTTCTTTCTTTCTCTCCCTGTCTGTCTGTCTCTCCCTCTCTCTCTCTGTCTGTCTGTCTCTCTGTCTCTCTCTCCCTGTCTGTTTGTCTGTCTCTCTCTCCGTCCGTCTCTCTCTCTCTCTCCCTGTCTCTCTCTGTCTGTCTGTCTGTCTGTCTCTCGCTGTCTGTCTTTCTCTCTCTCTCTCTCTCTCTCCGTCCGTCTCTCTCCCTGTCTCTCTCTCTCTCTGTCTGTCTGTCTCTCGCTGTCTGTCTTTCTCTCTCTCTCTCTCTCTCTCCGTCCGTCTCTCTCTCTCTCCCTGTCTCTCTCTGTCTGTCTGTCTGTCTGTCTCTCTCTCTCTCTGTCTGTCTTTCTCTCTCTCCGTCAGTCTCTCTCCCTGTCTCTCTCTCCGTCTCTCTCTCTCTCCATATAAGGCAGCAGCTGCTTTTTCTCTTTAAACAGATCAAATCTCGCTTCCTTCCTTAATCATCACCATGATAACAATAATGATGATGATGATGATGCTGCTGATGATGATGAAGATGAAGATGATGATGATGATAACGGTTCATTCTGCTGCAGCTTTGATTCAGGCATCAGGTTACAATCACAGAGCCCAGCGTTACTTAGTTACTTAGTAAGTAAGTAAGTAAGTGTGTTCGCTGGTTAGTGGGTTAGTGGGTTGGTTACCTGGTTGATGGTGGTCGTGGAGCAGAGTCTGGTTCTGGGTCTCGGTGGGAGTTTGGAGCAGAGAAGCTTCTTCAGGTCAGTGCAGCGGCAGACACACACACACACACACTGAGACACACCCCGTTATGATACACACTCCCCCTGCAGGATCCGCCTCCTGCTGTAGCTTTTACCGCCTGCAGAGGGCGCTGGATACATAAGTCTAAACTGAACTAAATCACCTTAAATCAACAGACTTCATTCACACGAACATGATTCAATTCAATTCAATTCAGTTTTATTTGTATAGCGCCAAATCATAACATACATGATCTCAGGTCTCTGTACATAGACAACATCATGGAGCAGAGCAGAGAAACACAACAGTTAAGTAACAGGCTGCTGTACTAGCAACAAGGTTATCTATGAGGGCGGGGGGTAAAATCACAAAAGGTACCTTCAGATGTACTGACATATGGCACCGAGTCAGCAGTGATGATCAAAATCATCGGATAAATCTAAGGTCATAAGATCATGTCAAATAAAATAAACACTGCTATTAATAAAGAGAACTTTTATTTTGAAAAGACAGACTAAAAAGACGCCGTGTGCTGCCCTCAGGTGGTCGTTAGGGAAACTGCACCACAAACGTAAAACCCTGAAGTTTAGGTTTTGACTCGTGAGATGATTGACAGACCAGAAGCAGCAGATGTGAGGGTTCTAGAAGATTCACAGATAAATAAGAAGATTCAACACCATGAAGAGCTTCAAGAAAAAAGACCAATGATTTTGACCTGAATCTCACAAACTTGACAAACTCTCACTTCATTTTACTACCTCTCCAACATTAAAGTGCTTTTATTTTAACATCAATATAAGATTGTTGTTTTTATCCACAGCCAAATAATAATAATCTGATGGTGGAAGTTTATTATTTAGCTGTTGTGAATTCACTTCCTCTGGGTTTTATTTTGGGAACTTTATCATGTTTGAACAAACAAACACAAACGACACAAATTTGAACTTGTTTTTACAGTTTCACTGACCAGGCGTCACTACTCCTCATGGTGGCGCTGCTCAAGTGAATGAGGTCAAGTTGGGCAGCAATCTTCTTCAGTTAGACAGATATGGTCATGTGTCCTGATTATGGTGATATTATTCCCTGTGATTCAGTCTTTAGTCTAACAAGAGGAGAGTTAACGTTAAAGTTAGGCTTATGTCTGTTCATTTAAAGTCAATATCTGTTGATAATATTCTATTAAACCTGCGCAAAATCCAAGTCAAAGCTGAAAAAAAGATTCCTGTTTCAATACATAACAGTCTAAAGGGATAATTCCACAAAAAGAGGGCTGGTATAATGACGTCACATTTATGAACATAAAATGGGCCACGTGGTGGTGCAGCGGCCAACACTGCTGCACTGCATGAAGGTCCAGGTTCATGACCTGGTCCAACCAAGGCTCACAGTCCAAAAACATGCAGAGGTTAATGAATGAGTCTGAACTGACTGTGAGGGTGAACGGCTGTGACCTGGCGACCTCTGCACAGGTGTGACCCTGCCTTTCACCCTGTGGTACATGAGTGAGTGAATGAGTGAAAATAAAAGTGATTTCATCTTCATTTCTACATGTTTTTATTGATATGTGATGTCACAGGAAGAAATACATACAAACTGACCATTTCCTGTTTGAAATAAAGGAAGATGATTCTTATCTTATCTTGTGTTATCTCATGCTGATGATCGGTGTGTGTGTGTGTGTGTGTGTGTCCATCATCACCAGTAAAGAGGGCGTTGATCTGCACGCGCGTGGCTATGCGCTCGACTTGCTTGAAAAAGCCTGTAGTGCACGTGCACTGAGTCTGTGCGGGGAGGGAGGAAGAGGAAGAGGAAGAGGAGGAATAAATGAGTGTGGATGTGAGGGAGCCGGCACACAGAGAGACACTAAAATAAGAGGTGAATTAATTTAGCGCGTGTGCTGCTGCAGGTTTGCGCACAAACACACACGCACGCGCACGCACAGAGAGCGAGAGAGAGCGGAAGAAAAAGTTGAGATCCCACGAGTCAGCGGCGGCGCGTGGGAGTGGGCAGCAGGATCGTGACTGACTGAGGAAAGCTCCACTGTGTGTCTCGTCATGGCAGGTAATTTATGATGATTCTCTTTAAATCATCTCACAAACAAACAAACAAACACAGTAAACACGTCTGTTCATTGGAGCTAACCAGCTCTGCTAACGCTAGCATCAAACTGCAGCGCCGCCGTCGCCCATCTGGCCTGAAGCTAAGCTAAGCTAAGCTAAGTTAGGCTAGGCTAGGCTAAGCAGCCGCTGCTAGCTGCTAGCTGTTTACCATGGTCCAGTAAGCTAACTCCCTCCGTGACTGTGCAGCGCTGACTCTCCGCAGTCGTAACCGCCGCTTCTCAGACTTCTCTGCGCAAACGTCTCATTTGTAACGTCTCATTTTGCTGGTGTGTGTGTATATATATAAATAAAACATTTAACTGTAAGTCAATATCTCGCATGTCTGTGTAGTGTTATACTGTTGTGCTAGCGGTAGCTGAAACTTTGACATTGGCCACATGCAGGCTAACAGTGCGGGCCTAACAACTGCTGCTGCTGCTGCTGATGCTGCTGCTGCTGCTGCACAGTCCAAAAACTCTTTTTTATTATTTATTTCAACAGTTTATGGTTTAAAATAAAAGTTACGTCAGATAAATGTAGTGTGTTGATGCTGTAGAGCTAAAAATCCCTTCACTTTAATCTGAAGTAGTCATGTATTTGTGTTTAGCTCTAACGTAGCTTTGTACATTTCATTCATCAGATGAAACATGACTTTGAATGAAGAAAATCATAGTGAAGGACATTTTTACTGTCACTCACTGATCTTTGATTAATGTCTGCTCATCACACACTAAAACATTCAGTTATATCATTTTACTTCAGTATTATTCAACACTGTTATTGAGCTACATATGATTTTCTGTTGGGAAATCACAAAAGGAGGAAACAAATCATCCGTCTTTGAAATGTGTTGATTATATTCCATTATATTAAGTAACAACTGGGTAAATTAAACTAAACACGCTATATGTATGAGGGCTGAGTAATATGAATATTGTGGATAAGTATCAGATTATTTTTACCCCCTAATATTTTGGATTGATTTAATTTCACATTTCTAAATAAATCATCTGAGAAAATTAATACATTTAAGTAGAACACATGTTCAGGTGAGGCCTATTTTAAGACCTCATCTATTAATCACTATGGAAAGTGTGTGTGTATGTGTATTTTTATATATATATATATATATATATATATATATATATATATATATATATATATATATATACACACACAGTTTACTAAACTTAAAGTTTGATGCACTTGCACAAACACATTATTACAGTTAATTTCAGTGTTAAACACACGAGTAAAAGCAGCCTTTTGTAATGACAGTTCTGTGATTGTACTTCTTGACGTTACATTTTAAAGAAATTCAACCTAGTGCAGAAGTGACCTGGCTGAAGAAGAGTGAGTTTACAGCAGGATAAGATTGGAGAAAGCTACTTTGAGAGATGCGCCATCCATGCTTAATACTTAGACTTTGTGACCTTTCTCTATGTTGTGAACAAATGGAGAAATCCTGCACTTTTAACTTTTCACATTACCGTTTAGTTTTCTTCAGTGAGACAGATATCGTGATGTATTGCTATATCATTGTATTATGTTATGTATTGATTATTATGATATTATTGGTATAGTGGACTGGGATATTGCTGCACAATTCTGGGAAAAATGTGGATCACAATTCTCTGGCACAATGTTTTTCACAAATCAAATGTTTATTGCAGTCATAAACAAAATATTAGAAATGTTCAATTAGACATTCAAGTCAAGTGCCTGAACACGGTCCTGCATAATTGTTGTTGTTGTTATTATTATTATTATTGTAGGGGCTTAAGGGACATATGGCGTGTTTCCACTCTGCTCGACTCATGACGTCATAACCAGGGAAAATGCGTGACGTTGACATCACAAGAAGAGACACAAGAATCAAACTGAACAATGCTGAAGTGTAGATCAGTTAAAATGACTTTTAACAATCCTGAAAACATAGGTTAATTGCCAGCATTTAGCAAGGAAATTGCATTACATTGAACTGTGACTTTAACCACTTGTGTTTGATTGATGGCTGTGCTACACCGCAAAAAAATAGGTCACCGGTGGTATTTTTAGTTCATGGCTCGTGTGTGTTTGGGTGGAGAAATGTCGCTGATGTTTTGCTTTTACACACGGTTCTGAAACTGATCAGTGACATGAATTGCTCATTTAATCACCTGATTACTTTCTGCATTTTCTCCTGCAAAGGATGATGGGAGTCTCAGTGAGAGTGCTGCTTTTTGTCTGGATCTGTACCAAACCCTGCTCTGGCACTTTGTGTTAAATTCCTGTGTGTGTGTGTGTGTGTGTGTGTGTGTGTGTGTGTGTGTGTGTGTGTGTGTGTGTGTGTGTGTGTGTGTGTGTGTGTGTGTGTGTGTGTGTGTGTGTGTGTGTGTGTGTGTCTGTGTGTGTGTGTGTGTGTGTGTGTGTGTGATGAAACCTGAGTGACTCATAAATGTCCTTGATTGTTCTGCAGAGCTGCTTCATGGTTGCTGATGTACAGGCTCACTTATTGTCCACCTACACACCCTTTTAATTGTGTAATAACAGAAATCATAGGGTTTTAAAAAAATAAATGCATATGAAAAATATAACAAATTCAACAAGGTTGTGCAATGAGATGTTGGAGAACCGGTTGAGGTGAGTGATGGCAGAGTAGCAGAGGGAGATGCTACAAGACTCCTTTGTCTACTAATACAGGTATCGGTCTGATACAGTAATTTTACTCCTTTTAAACCACAAAGCTGTTAATAACACATTTGTTGACACATTTCAGGCACTTTCAAAGACATAATTCACCATCTGTGGAACAAATATTCATATAAAGAGGAAATAAACAGCCCACAACATGGCTGCAACAAACCATAGAAACATTTGGTTCATAAAATGTCAGAAAACATAATATAAAATGTTTCTTGAAGCTGGAAGTGATGATGATGAGAATGATTCAGTTTTAAAAAACAAATAAAAACAAATAGTTGGAAAAAAAAAAAAAATAGTTGATGTTAATTTGTAATCGATTCATAACTGAGTAATTGTTTTAGCCCTATGATATCTGATCTAGAGATTTTGACCAATACTTGGGCAATACCGATTGCGGTTGGCAAGGTATCACAAAGTGGATCTACTGATGCCAACATCAGTCATTTTAGACTAGAGATGTTCCGATACCATTTTTTCCTTCCCAATTCCGATACTTGTGCTGTGGGTATCGGTCGATACAGAGTACCAATACCGATACCATTGTGTTATAAAAAATATATATCATACTACGCCTGCATGACCGTGATATGATTATCATTGGTGGTAAGGTTTGGCTCAGGTTAAACCCTCTGTAAAACATGAACAAATACAGCAAATGGACACCATTTATTTTTTACCAGTGATATGTTATTTCGTTTGTTTTGACTCTGGTCCGAACACCGCAGCACTGGCAGAGCTTCATGTTTCCATGACGACTGACCGGGAAAGGACACACGTGATCATTTTTGCATAACTCCAGATTGTTAAAATGAAGAGGCATACAAACGCAGGACAGGTACACAGGTACGCTGCTTAGTTGTAGCGCTGCTCTTTCCGTTTAATAAACGGGCCGCTCCAGTTTGACTGTAGGTGCGCTAACGGAGCTAGCGCAGCTAACAACACTAACGGAGCTAACTGGTAAATACTGCCAAACCGCCGACATGATGAGCTAACGTTAGCTCCTTGATCAGTTCTTCTTCACACCTCTAGAACTGCACAGCGCAACTGTTTCAAGAGCGGCCAAGAAGAACCGTGTCAGAGCTAACGGGGCTCTAATAAATGATGTGGTATCGGATCGGTGCATGGACTCCAGTGCTCGCCGATACCGATGCCCACATTTTCGTAAACAACTCTATTTTAGACCTTTTAATAAACTATGAAGCTGTTAACAACACATTTGATTTAAAGACATAATTCTCCAATTGTTTAACAAATATACTTATCTCATAAAGAAGCCCACAACATGACTCGGCTAAAATACTGTTGCAGATCTTAATTTACATTTTTTCTGTGCATTGTGATGCATGAGATACAAAGGATTTGCCATAGATTTGCACCAGTGTCATATCGGCTCATTCTTACCTGTTATTGGAGTTAAATCACAATTATACAGTTCACATTGATGTTATCAGAAAAAGAAAAGCACAGCAAAAGTAAAGGCTCATATCGAGGAATGCACATTGATATGACTAATCCAAACAGACTGAATAAACTGCTCCCTCCTTGACTTCTAAATAAAAGCTGTAGATATTTATAGATATTAAAAGCTGTAAGTACAATATCATGCATTCGTACTCAAATCCTCATACAGTCGTAGAACTTTGAAGATGTTGGATTTTTACACTTGAGGCTAAACAATGAATCCTAATGAAATCACAAATACTTCAACTCAACATTCATGTATTCCCTGAAGCTGCTTCCTGTGAAACACTTGCACTCACATGTAAGCACGACTCTGACTCACGGCCGACGTTCAACACAACATTTAATGAAGAAAAGCTTCCGTCATGTTTTCATTCTATGTCTCTGCAGGACCTGGAGGTGACATGCAGTGGTGCTTCTCTCAGGTGAAAGGAGCCATTGATGATGACGTCGCTGAAGGTGTGAGCTCTGACACACACACACACACACACACACTGAGAAGAGGTGATTAAATGTTTTGCAGTGAATGAGCAGGCAGGGCTGGGTAACAATCAAAAATCTTCGATACCGGTACCAGTATCGATACCTTCATTTCAATACTGGTTCCTAATTGATACTTTTTGCGATACCAGTTTTATAATATCATTTCTAAAAAGGAAAATTACACATTATGGAAAAAATCCATAGTTTTTATTTTTCAGTTTTGGCATTTTTACACTCAATGCAGTTTTTTTACATAAAAAAATGAACTACAAATTATTTTCAGTCTAAAAAGAACAATTGCAAGAAGTTACAAGTCATTTGCACTAAGGATCTCACAGAAACTTACAGAGGTAAAATCAATGTCTTATCATGTCCGTATTTGACATTAGAACACAAAACAATAACGTGGTTGTATTATTATTACTCAAAGGCCATAATCTAGGCTGAGATCATTTTAGATAATCTCGGTTTAACTGATCAACAGTTAAATTTTGTAGTGTTGCCGACCTCAGTGGCGATATCTATTTAACACAATGCGTCGCGCTCTATATTAGTACCACTTTAGTTGAAATGGAGCCACACTTTGGACCTCGTGGCATTTCTAGCCCGTTCGTCACAACACACTTCCGCGTAGTTAATGACACAGTTACACGTGAACGCAGTCTGTGGGCGTAACAGCATTGAATTCTTCCTGCACGCCGCAACCACGTGTAACGTTACAGCCAATCACCGGCAGCATTATCAGACCTTGATCACGTGATTAACTCTGAAGGTATCGAAACTTAGGACCAAAAATCACGATACCAGGTAGTATCGAAGCATTACGGTCGGTGCCATAAAAGAACCGAAGCGCTGTACCCAGCCCTATGAGCAGGTAAAAGATCATCATCTTCCTCATTTTTCTGTTTTTCAAAAAGATAAAGATGGGTCTTAGCTCGCTCCCTGGTGTTAGACATTAATATTATATACTCTCCTCGGCTTTATCCGTCACACTGGATTGATTCTTTGTCTGTGTGGTTGTCATGCAGAGATGGAGATAGAGATGTTTTAACTGAGTCTCTGTATGAATCTTACAGAAGTGTTGCAGCTTCTCTGTCACTTGTCAGTCTGGATACTTCACTCATGTTCCCTGCTGTGATCTGACAGCAGCCTGTTTCGCTGCTGCTGCTGCTGCTGGGTTTATCCACATATTCAGCTGTTGATGTCATGTGACTCAGTTTGTTAACTCTGCCATGTTGGCAGGAAAAGCTGAAAACAAACGTTACCTTTCAAACTGCAAGAGTTCACAGTTAACTTTAAATTCACGGAGATCGAGTGATATATCACAGAACCTGACAGACCGAGGGACACACAGACACGTCAGAGTTGTTTATTGTATATTATAAAAAGGGATGCTCCACTTTTTTTCTCTTCCAATCCGATCCCGATACCTGAATTTGGATATCTGCCGATACGATACTATTCCAATATGGATGCTCTGTTTGCTTAAATATTATTATCATCATTATTGTTGATTTTATATGTGGTTTATGTATGTATGTATGTATGTATGTATGTATGTATCTATGTATGTATGTATGTATGTATGTATCTATGTATGTATGTATGTATGTATGTATGTATATGTGTATATATATATATATATATATATATATATATATATATATACATACATACGTATATGTATGTATATATATATATATATATATATATATATATATATATATGTGTATATATATATATATACGTATATATGTATGTATTATAACTAGGTCAGAGAAAAGAAAAATGACATAACTTATGTATGTTTATTTGTTTTGTTGCTTGTAAATATTTCTTAAAATCTGTCGTACACATTTTACAGCAATTAAAAACGGAAATACAAGATGGAAAATTAAAAACATTTATATTTAATAACCTTTCACGGCCCATCTGCAGTACACAGCCCTCACTCTGGGGGTCGCTGGGGTAAATTGTTACAAACATAAAATGGATGCTGATGAAATAATGACTCCGTTGCTGCTCTAATAGAAAAGTATATCAAGTTTTAGGCCACGCACAATATCTCTGACATATAGAGCTGCAGGGAGGACGACGTTCAGAAACCTGCTGCTGTAACCTTTCACCAGCATCGTCTTTCTGCTCCATCGCACACCAAAGGGTTAAGTGTGTAAGATGAATGTTATCGTTCATAAAGAAACTGCTGCTGGGGAAGGAAACGAGGAAAAACTAGGTCTTTGATCATTTTTGTCTGCTCTACATGCGCAGACGTCCGTCTTCATCTACTACACCAGTTTAAAAAATAACATTATGAATGAACGCTTACACAGCTGTCATGTTTGTGCTGGACTTTGCAGCGGACATCATATCCACAGTAGAGTTTAATCAGACTGGAGAGCTGCTGGCCACAGGAGACAAAGGTGGACGCGTGGTCATTTTCCAGCAGGAGATCGAGGTAAAGCTGCTTCAGTTCTTTTCACACACTGTTTACCTTTTTACAAGATTGTATTAGTAGTTGTTCTAAACTCATAAAAACTTAGAAATCACTCTTAACAGAGGAGAGGGGGACAGAGGTTATATTGGACAAAGGATGTTGAAGATGGAGCAGGAGGAAAAGAGAACGACCAAAGGACAGTTGGAATAACAGATGGAGGCAGATGATCAGCTGTTGCGACCCCTAAAGGGAGAAGCAGATGAAACCTAGAAAACACTCTTAAAATCATGTTGTTCTAACTTGTTTTATCTTCTTACGTCACAGAATAAAAGTCCGCCTCAGTTTCGGAGCGAATACAACGTTTACAGCACTTTCCAGAGCCACGAGCCAGAGTTTGACTACTTGAAGAGTTTGGAAATCGAGGAGAAGATCAACAAGATCCGCTGGCTCCCTCAGAAGAACGCTGCTCAGTTCCTGTTGTCCACTAACGGTGCGTTATCATCATACATGGTGACACATAAGCAGGTATTTAACCACAAAGGACACACAAGGATGTGACCTTTGTCATTTCCTGTTTGTGCAGATAAGACGATTAAGTTATGGAAAATCAGTGAACGAGACAAGAGACCAGACGGTTATAATCTGAAAGAAGAGGATGGACGTTATAAAGACCCCAACACTATCACATCACTGCGGGTGAGTTACCAGAGACACTGGTGCAGAGGGTACAGGGCGTGAGTATTTTATGAATTGATGTTGGATCTTCATGAAATCCTTGGTTTCTTCTCTGTTCTTCCATCAGGTTCCAGTTTTAATACCCATGGACCTGATGGTTGAAGCCAGTCCTCGCCGGGTGTTTGCCAACGCTCACACCTACCACATCAACTCTATCTCCGTCAACAGTGACAACGAGACGTACCTGTCTGCGGACGACCTGCGCGTCAACCTGTGGAACCTGGAGATCACTGACCGCAGCTTCAGTATCCTTGTTTGTCTGTTCACTGCTGAGACACAGAGACGCAACAATGTCAAGAGCCTTCGCCCAAACCGTCCTCATTTACTTTGTAACCTCACGTCCAGTGTTTTCACTGAGTGCAGTAACATGAAGAAGCTGCTGAATCTTTCAGTATTCATCTGAGAATCTAAAGGAAAAGAAATGGCTCGTCTTTTCTTTATTTGTTTATAATCTCAACCACAAATTTATGATCCAAGATAGTTTTATTAAAAACTTAATTATCAAACAAATTGTTTTCCCATTTTGGTATGGACAGAATGAACATTCACGGATTCTGCTGGATAATTCTTCCAGTTTTTTTAAAATAACAAATACAGATGACTGCCACCTGCTGGTCAGGGATGGTGCTTCCTCTCACTCGGGTGCAGACTGTACGTGCTGTGAAGTGTAAACATCATTTCAAACGTTTCCAGAGTGACTGTTTGCCAAGTGTCTTCTCATATTTCTGAAAGGAACGCTGGAAAACAAGGTTTAAGCTCTGTGAGCTTTGTCTTAAATGTGGTGTATGATAGACCGGGAGGGGCGTGTCCACGTCATCGTTACTGTACGAGCATGACGGAGCAGGAAGTTGGTCGTCTGCAGCTGACATGAGGCCAGATGATGGAGATACTAAGTGTTTTTCATTAGGTTGTGACAAACTATTACACAGAATAATTCATAAACTGAGTCATCAGTGGCTGTTGATACTGTCATAGACACATCAGTTAGAGTTCATCTTAACCCCGCGCTCTGCAGATATTGTTGACATTAAACCTGCCAACATGGAGGATCTCACAGAGGTGATCACAGCAGCGGAGTTTCATCCTCATCAGTGCAACACCTTCGTCTACAGCAGCAGCAAAGGAACCATCCGTCTGTGTGACATGAGGGATTCTGCCCTGTGTGACAAACACTCCAAATGTTAGTGTGCACCACCATCAGCACGTCTCCACCTCAACAGCTGAGCACGTGTCATAACCAGGCTGTTGTTGTTGTTTGTGCTCCAGTGTTCGAGGAGCCAGAAGACCCCAGTAATCGCTCCTTCTTCTCTGAGATCATCTCCTCCATCTCTGATGTCAAGTTCAGCCACAACGGACGCTACATGATGACCAGAGACTATCTGTCTGTGAAGATCTGGGACCTGAACATGGAGAACAGGCCGGTGGAGACTCATCAGGTGAGACAGTGAGTGAGTGAGACAGACAGACACAGTGAGTGAGAGAGACAGACAGTGAGTGAGAGAGACAGACAGACAGTGAGAGCCCTTTAAAGGATATCACCTGATTGAAGCTGTTCTCGAGAATGTTTATATTATTATTATTATTATCATCATGTAACATGAACACTATTTGAAGAAGGAAATGACAAACATTCAAACAAGCTGAATTATTGCATTAAGTTATTTTTTTACCAAACTTATGGACAAGTCAAAGGTTAAGTTTTGTTGTAAAGAACTGGAGTCCTGTAATTCTAACTGTATTTCCCTCGTGAAGATGAGTATATGTTTTTCTTTGCGTGACAAAATAAAACAAAAGTCAACCGTTAAAACATCTGTAGACACTGGTGTCGTTTCCCATCATCAGGGTTTCTAATCTAACAATAATCTTCATACAAGACGAATTGTTGATTAATTGATCAGTAGTTTGGTTTATAAAAAAACAGATTAATGATTGATTAATGAAGAATCCACAGCTAATCCAATAATTGATGAATTGTTGCAGCTCTAAACTCATTGTGTGTGGCCACACCCTTTTTCCCTGTAATATCACACCATCTCCACAAGGAGGCACCACAGCACGTGTGTTATGACTGAGTCGAGCAGCGTCTGTTCCTCTGAAACATCATCAACGTGTTCATTAATGTTTCAGGTTCACGAGTATCTGAGGAGTAAACTGTGCTCGCTCTACGAGAACGACTGCATCTTTGACAAGTTTGAATGCTGCTGGAACGGAAACGACAGGTGAGCACACGCACACATATAAAAATATGAAAGAAAATACCTGCGACCGATGCTCCGGTGCTTCCTTATACACATGTTAATCCTGTGTTTCTCGTGTGTCCTCATCAGTGTGGTGATGACCGGCTCCTACAACAACTTCTTCCGGATGTTTGACCGCGGTCAGAGACGGGACGTCACCTTGGAGGCGTCCAGAGAGAACAGCAAACCTCTGCAGGTCCTCAAGCCCCGAAAGGTCTGCGCTGGCGGCAAACGCAAGAAGGACGAGATCAGCGTGGACAGTTTGGACTTCAACAAGAAGATCCTTCACACGGCCTGGCATCCCCAGGACAACATCATCGCCGTGGCAACCACCAACAACCTCTACATATTCCAGGACAAAGTGAACTAACTCAGCTCTGGCGTGGATGGTGTCACATGACCACCCGCAGCTGATCTGCGGTTACCGCCGGTAACCAGCTCGCTGTGTGTCCGTTGCTCCTGGTGACCAGACTGTGCTCAGATGTGGACAGGGGGCGCTCTGCTCTCGTGACTCCTGCCGTGTTGTTTCAGTGACGTCGTGCCAATTTCTTTTCCCTGTTGCTTTTTTTGTTCTTTTTTCCGGCTCACCTGCCCCTTGTCTGCCCCCTGGGGGTTAACGTGAGTAAAAACCTCTTTCATTTACTTCAGATTATGAACACACACTTATTTTTATAACTTTCTCTGTGTATGAACATCCAGACACTCGTTTAGTTGCTCCCCGTCATCGTCCTGTGCCATTCTTGTGTTTATTTTTCTACGAAAAAGAATTTGCCAGTCTTTTGTTTGTTTTTTTGTTTTTGTCCGTATGTCTAATCTTCTGTCATAGTTTATTTTTTATTTTTTTTGTCTGTTCAATCATGAGAACACTCAGTTTCCTGCTCAGACTGCTGCCCCCTGGTGTTCAACGCCATGAATTTAAAGCGTGTTTCTCTCACTGTGGCTGTGCTTTAGGTTCTGGCTGGCCAGAGAGGTCTAGTCTCTACAAGAAAGGTTTGTTTTTTTGTTTAACATCTTTCTTTCTTTTTGTTTTTTTGTTTTTGTATTCGACGGTAGTCAGGTTTCAGAGATAGCCTATTGAAAGATAAATATTACAATTGTCATATTTATATTAAAACGTTGAAATAATGTCATCACATCTGCGCCGTCCTATTTTGTGAAATGAAGCTGGACCTCACAACATCCTTGTTTTGTTGTTTCCTTCCACGGTTTATTTACCACAGCTCTGATTTGACACTGGACTTCATGACTGCACCAACATAAAGTACTTCTGTGATTTAAAAGAAAAGAAAAACATTATTTGAGGCATTAAATCATTTAAAGTTTCTGTTTTTTTTGTGTGAACTACTGCAGACGTTATGACTGCTCCTGTTCTGTATGTGTTGATACATTACTCAAGGATTTACAGCAGTTGATGTCTCCACACACACACACACACACATATTTAAAACGTGGACAGTTCAGACTATATCGATGCCTCTGATGTGTATAACTACAGTTTTAATCTATGACAGTGAAGATAATAAACTACTTTTTGCATTTTTGCCTCATGGTTGCTGTCGAGGAACAAGATCAGTGTTGAGTTCTCTTGGTTTTTATCAGTTTTGATGCAGAGTCTGTGTTTAGTTTTTGCACAGTATGTATATATTTAAAATATCTGTGAATAAGTTACAGAATATTATAAAAAAAAAAAAAAAAATAGAATACATTGCAGTAGAATTACTGTCTGAGCTGAAGTTGATCTGACCAGCTGCATTGAATTTATATTAATGAGAAGATTCATATTGAATGTTTCGAAAGAGGTTGTTAAAGTAGGGATAAAGACTTTGGTCCTCACTTTATATAGAAGTTGCCTCATTAGTGTAAAAGTCCTGGGTGAGAATCATGAACACACATTTTCTTTAAAAAAACATGTTGATCAAGCTCTTTCCACCTGCACACCAATGTAAAATAAATGAATAGGCTGAAAATTCCAAAAAACTCCTTTTAACTGTAACTGAAGGTCAGGAAAGATCTGAACAAAGGGATAAAAGTCACACTTTGAATGGTTTGATGTTTCCACATTGAAGTTCTGAATAGAACATCAGCACGTTAGTTTGTTTAAATGATACATTTTCCTTCAAAAAAATACCTTGGAAAGTATTAAATGCACAGGAAGTCTAAATGGACTGAATAATGTCCTAATCGAGTCCAACATTCTGAGGTTTGAGTTCAGTTTCTGTTAATGTAAGTGGAATTAGAAGATGAAAATGTGTTTTTGACATTCATTTTGATATGGGAAAAAATTGCAGAAACTGTTTAATATTTATGAAATTATGAAATATTTCAATTGAAAAAAATTTGTAATATTGTCTTGGTTGACCTGAACATTTTGAAGGTTGAATCAAGTGTCTAAATTTAAGTATGTGGAAAAAGTTAACAATGCAAAAACAGTGAGTCTTAAACACACTGTATAAAAAAAACTGTATAAAATGTCTTTTGTGTCTACATTGGTATATTTTTTAATAGAAAAAACAAACAAATATAAACTAAATATTAAATATATGAAACGTTTAAACTGAAAAGTAAACTTACTGAAATAAGTTTAATTACATAAAAATGTGCAATTATGTCTTTAACATAATAGCAGAAACGTACTCGGTTAAATGATTAGTTGATTTGTAGTTAATCGTGTTTCATCTCCTGTGTTTTGAAGATTCTTGTGTACCTAATAAAATGGTCGCTCAGTAAGCGTACGTGTCTGTCAGGCAGGTGTTATGTCCTTTGACTCCTCTCTCCCTCTGCCCTTATCAGGCGAGCGCTGTGACGTCATCACGCCGCTCCGACGTCTCGTGGCTGCATCAATGTTTTTTCATCAGACGAAAACAAACAGCCAACGGAGCTGTTAGCGTAGCCTAGCTTAGCTGTTAGCCGCGCAGCGAAGGCGGACTCTGTGACTTCGTAACGCTCGCGCGTCTAAATGTGCGCAGATTCAACGACTCAACGCGTTTTCTACTGTTAGACTTTGACCGTTTATGTAACAACCATCTTCCTCCTCCCCTGCTCAACGCTCACTGCTCAGCAGACACACAGCACCATGTCCGACGCTGCTAACGCTGCTAACGCTGCTAGCGCTGCTACCAGCGGAGACTCCGGACTCAACGGTGAGTTAAACTCCTCTTTTATTTCCTGTCAGTGTGAAACATGTGTCTGTGAATGATGCCGAAGCTTCAATGTTCATTTATTTCTGGGTTTTAATTATTTCAAACAGTCAAATATTAGCGTTTGTTTGTGTACGTGTGTGTGTGTGTTTCTCCCCATCTGTGTTTATTGACATTGGCGTCGGGTTGACTGACAGGCGGGTGAGCCAATCAGCGCTGTACGCGGAGGCTTGTAGGCGGGGTTAAGGGTCGTCAACAATGCGAGATGAAGAAGTAGTCAGAATTGGCAGAAAAGAAAACGGGCTAATTGTTTTAATGTGACTACATTAAATATATATATATATACTGCCAACATTATTTTGACGGTTTAACATGTATGACATCTACATTCAAATAGGCTGAATGGAAGTTAGAGTTAGGGCAGAATTTAAAAGGGATGCGCGGTATTATCAGCACAGTATCAGTATATGACTAATGACGACAACAGTTGGCTGAATAAGCTGCCACCCCCTTGACTTCTATGCTGGAGTTGTTATGTTTTTATGTTCACTCAATGTAGAAAATGTATATGTACTACATCTGTGAAAAATATGTCTATTTTACTACAGAAGAGACTCAATGATGTCTGGGCTTGGGCGCAGAAAACATGTGTAGATAGTTGTCAACCCAAGTGCTCCAGATATAACAGATATTGACATAAAGTACAGTTTTGTCGTTCTTCTTAAAAACAAACATTTAACATGTAACAATTAGCTGGAAAAAAACTAAAGTAAAGACAGGAGATAAAATCCACTTCAATTAATCTGTCAATTATGTTGTGGATTAATAGAAAATGATGACGTTCTCAAATGTCTTGTTTTTTTATAAACTAAAATGATTGAGTTATAAAGATGTCTTTGTTATATGGAGCAGATCCTATCCCAAACACACATATCTGAAGTTTACTTATCCACTCAGCTTTTATGTATATCTATTTTTATTTTTATGTTCTATTAAGTGATTACTGGAATTCATGTTAAAGTCTATACTTACGTGGATGACACAGTGAGTTAGTGTTGGTGACAGTATAATTCCATGTGTGTGTGGACATGAATGACAAGAGAGAAGCTCTGCTTTCATAGAGAAGTAAACAAAGGCGTGTTTATAACACTGCTGCGCTGACTCTGCTCTGCTCACATAGCTGCTCTGGTTTAACTTTACCACACTATGGGGGGGGGGGGGGGGCATGACTGAGCATGCTATTTAAAGCCACGGTGACAAGAGGACAGACGTTTGGGACGTGCTCAGAGTGGGCAGAGTTAGAATGTGATCAGAGCAGCAGTCCAACACCATTTAAGACAGAGACTTTAAAACCAGTTATATAGACATTTATCTACAGATAAATGCTGCAGACCTGCTCTGTGAACTTTGGGTTTAAACCTGCCTATAAATCCTCCTAAATGTTACACACAGGCCCTTTAACACTGGTTAACTGCCCAACTACTGACCCAATAAGATTACTAGAGATACAAAGAAATACTGTCAATTCTCAACTGTGTTGAACCAATATGGCAAAAAAGTCAGTTAATATTGACAATTATGGCAATAAATGAATAAGATTGATTTATGACATTGTCACTGAAATTTCAAGGAACCAGTTCATTTATTGTCATCTACTTGATTTTATGGAAATTCTCCTTTTAATGTGTGAACTTGTTTTTTGTTTTTTTTAACCCATACGTCGCCAATGACGTCAGCAATGCCTCTGCAATCCTCTCAGTGAGGGGGCAGCACGATGCAGAGCGGGGCATGTCTGTCTTCATTATATTAATAACAATAATAATAATAATACATTTTATTTGTAACACACTTTATATTCTAAAAAAGAAGTGCTATTATTTATATAGCATATATATATATATATATATATTATTCATGGCCCTGTCCATGTTGTTGATCACTCTTGTACAGGTCAGATAGGAAGATGCCAGTGTTAACTGGTCCAGTTGATAACCAGACTCACTTTCACTTTACTTTGACTGATAAACACATGTCAAGTGTCCGGTTGTTGAGAGAGAAACTAAACTTCATAAAGTTTCCAGTTTTCAGCAGGTTGTTGTTGTTCCACATTAATGCAAACCGTCAGACCGGCGTCGGAGCTGGATTAACATTAACTGGACACATATTTTCTTCATCGGTTTATCAATCTGAGTGTTTTCTTAATAACTCAATCCAGTTTGTGTTATTTTCCAGCTTCTTAATGTGAATATTTTCTGCTTTCGTTGCTCCATAAAACAAAGAAATCATTTAAACTGAATGCTTTTGGTTTGATTTGAGAACATCATCATTTCCAGGTTTAACAAACACTCATGAATATTCTGTGATATTTTACGGACCAAACGACTAATCGTTTAACTGAGAAAATAAATGAATCGAACATGAAAATAATGAATTACTTGCAGACCTGTGTTTTATGGAGCAAATGAATGAGAACCACATCCTCTGTGTCCTGTGAAGGCCACCGTAGTGGGAGCGTGTGTTTTTATTACACTCTGCTGTTTGACTGATCCTCACACTGTGGACTGTTGACAGTGCTCATGTATAAATCAGCGTGTGGATGTTACTACCAAGTGTAAACAAGGTCAGGGGTCACACCATGTCTGTAAACCCAGCCACTGCTGTCAGTGTCCAGAAGTGTCAGCGCCATGGTAACAGGCTTTTATTCCACACAGAGCTCAGACAGTGGTCTGCAGTGTAATCCACTGCATGAGAGCGAGTCCTGACTGAAGCTTGTGAAATGCACTTCCTCTGAATGTAAACGCTCGGTGAGGTCAGAAGGAGAAAGTGTTAGGACACTTGTTTCTCCTTCACTCTCTACATTCTTGCTCTGATTTAGGAGCTTGTGCTTTTTATATTTGTGACGCGCTGAGTCTCCTCAGCTGCTCCTGCACAAACAGAGAGGCACATATCATAGTCACGGGTCATGAGAAGCCCTTTACCTTCCAGACATCGCTCTGGGCGGATCACTGTGACTGAGTGACGTGTTGTGACATGTCACAGCAGGAGCAGTTCACATGGATGATGACGGCGTGGATCACTGAATCCTTCACGTCAGTGTGTCTTTGTATAACATTCATTATCTCCAGGCATCAAGACACTTCTGCTGCAATTAAGTGATGGATTGATTATTGATCTGTTGTGGGATGAACTGATACGTTACTGGTCAAAATCCCCGGGTCAGAGTAGATTATATTCATCATCGATTCATCTGTCGATTATTTTCCCGATTAATCGTTTGGTCCATAAAGTTTCATAAAACCTTAAAAAATGTTGATTGGTGTTTTTTAAACCTGGAAATGATTCAGTTTTAATGATTTCTTTGTTCTCCAGAGCAAAGAAATGAAGAAAATACTGACATTTAAGAAGTTAAACAATCAGAACTCTTGTTTTAATCATGAAAAAGCTTCAAACCGATGAATCCATTAGCAAAATAGTTGTCCAATAATTTAGTAATCGATTAATAATCGATTGTGTGTCAGAAACATAAAATCTGATGTGATCAGTAAATCTTTCATTTTTCCTTCATAAACTTTAGTAGAACAGAGCAAAATATTAGCAATAACCAGTCCCATCATTGTTTCTCAGATTGTTTGACGTCTTAACTGTGAATTTGTTCTAGTTCCATAAAACAAAGAAATCATTCAAAATGATTGACAGTGTTCTTTGTTCACTGTTATCATGACTTAACTCTGGCTCTGTGACACATGCTGACATGTTAACAGATAATCTAATCTAAGTGGATTAACCTTCACACACTCCAGCTGTTTGACATCAGTTCACATGGAGGTTTTTTTTAAGGACATTTGGACTTTGTGGACAGAGCGTCTGTGATGGACTGCACCCACGGAACAGCAGAAGAAGAATGAAGCTCATTGGTCTCGTTCTTCTTCACAGGATCCTGGGTGGAGCTGGAGATGAACAGAGGTGGACCAGGCTCGGTCCACTCGTCCACCACAGCAGGACCGGGCTCGGGTCTGCTGCCCCTGCCTCAAGTGGAGGAAGAGGAGGCCATGGTGGGCGGGCTGGAGCACGTCCCGTCCTCGTCCTCCATCCACAACGGAGACATGGAGAAGATCCTGTTGGACGCCCAGCACGAGTCGAGCCGCAGCAACTCGTCCTGCGACAGGTGAACTCAGCTCCAAGTTTACATTCTGACCTCTACTGCCCCCTCTGGTCAAACCCCAGCCGCTGGACTGTAGCAGCTTTAGTTTTGTTTTAATGGATGGAATCACTTTAATTTAAATTGTATATTTATAAAAAAAGAAAGTTCAAACTCTTGTTTAAGTTAATATTTATCAGATTGCACATTCATTCAGGACGTAGAACAGCCGACAGGAGGCGCCGTCTCTCCTCTAACGGACTAGCAGAGGTCAGATTATTTGATTTCAGTACCAAAATATCTGAGCTGTAAAAGCAGCTCATAGTTGGACTGTTTTAAAAGACATTAGAGATGGAGACACAGGATTTCCTCCTCATGTAGACCAAGCTAAAAAAGAGAAGTCATGAGGTTTTGGGTTCATACTCGGGTCCAATGTTCCGCTGAAAGAAGAATCCCTGAGTTTATGTTTCCGTCTCAGTGTGACATAAATAAGAAAATGACTTACAGGTCACATGATGTTTATGTCTCACTGCTCACAAACAAACAAACAAACAAACAAAGTTTAATCACTTATACTATTCTGTCTCCTCTGTCTCCTCTGCTGCTTCTTACAGCAGAGGAGACAGAGGACGCTCCTCTGCGTCACTCTTTATCTTTTCACAACAACAAAATCAGTAGAAAGCAATAAAAGCCGCGTCATGTGACCGCGTGTTTGCAGGTCAGTCAGCTGTTCATGAGTCACCCGAGCGTGTTTTCATCAACAAACTGCTCCTCACATGACATCACAGAGGTCAGAGGTCAGAGGTCAGCACCACTGCACCTTTCATGATCTGTTATTATCAAACACAAATGGAGGAAAGTCATTGTTGTGTGATCGTGTTGAACTGTGTTTAGTTGAATCTTCTTTGACTCGTGATGACAACATGAGCACGTGTTTATTGGATGAAATCTGAAGTGGAAGTGAACGTGTGAGTCGCGGTGATGTCGAGATGAAGGACGCGGGAGGAGTTCACAGCCTCTGAAACATGATGTGGAAACAGTGAAGTGGTCTGTGAACGCTCTGTGTTTGCTATCCCAACACCTCAGCGTGCTTTGCTTTCACACTGTTTTTTTAGACCTGTTGCTATGGAAACCTGTGGTTTAATGTCCCTCTTGCAGAGATTTGCAGTTAAACTAATTAATGCTGAGGCTTCTCTGTTCCACCATCTGTCTCTCTGTGAGCAGAGTGTGTGTGTGTGATGGTTATTTTAAATAAAGTTTTTCTTCTTCTTTGTCCGCCCGCAGTCCTCCACGGCCTCACAGTCCTCAGGACGAAGGACAGATCATCTTTGATGTGGACGTGAGCAGCAGAAGAGACAGCCAAGTAAATGCTCTCCTCCATCTGTTGCCATGGCAACCATCACTTCTGGTGCTTAAGTGGTGTGTGTGTGTGTGTGTGTGTGTGTGTGTGTGTGTGTGTGTGTGTGAGTGTGAGTACACCTAAATGACAGCTGCTGTCTGCCCGTTTGTTTCCATGGCGATGGCTGTAAAACACACACACACATTTAAGGCTGCAGTGAAGGATTGTTGTCATTATTGATTCATCCACAGATTATTCTCTTGTTGATGTTTCCTAAATGTCCTCAAACCAAAGAAAGTCGTTCTTTTCTTGTCTTTCTTTGTAGTCGAAGAGCAAAGAAACCAGAAAATATTCACATTTTAAACCTTACACTGATCAGTAGTCAGCAATTAATTGAGTTAATCAGTTAATTGATTATTTGTTGCTGTCTCATTTGTCCTGAAAACAGAAAACAGTGATAATAGACAGATATGTGTGTGTGTGTCTTTAGTCAGAAGAGGACGTCTTGGACAAGGAGAGGGACATGGACATCCTGATGAAGGACGCAGACTGGGTGGCGGATTGGTCCAGTCGACCGGAAAACATTCCCCCCAAGTAAGTCCCGGTTGGGTAAACATCAGCGCGTCTCCATGGCAACGGGCCTGTGAGCGTGTGCTGAGTCATTGTGGTCATAAAGTTGGACCTGTTACACAAACAGTGCAGCAGCAGCAGCAGCAGCAGCAGCAGCAGTAACAGTAGCAATAGCAGCAGCAGTAACAGTAACAGCAGCAGTAACAGTAGCAGTAACAGCAGCAGTAACAGTAACAGCAGCAGTAACAGCAACAGCAGCAGTAACAGCAGCAGTAGCAGCAGCAGCAGCAGCAGTAGTAGCAACAGTAACAGTAGCAGCACCCTGTCACATAAGCGCTGCTGTCACAAGAACACAGGTCAAAGGTCAAAGGTCACAGGTCACAGGTCAGGTTCTCGTCTGGTGTTGTTGCTCAGTGTTGACAGACAGACAGACAGACAGACAGGTAACTCAAATGTCTGATTCCTGCAGGGAGTTTCACTTCCGACACCCTCGGCGCTCCGTGACGCTCAGCATGAGGAAGACGGGCGCCATGAAGAAAGGAGGCATCTTCTCTGCAGAGTTCCTCAAAGTCTTCATCCCCTCACTGCTGCTATCACACATCCTGGCTCTGGGACTGGGGTAAGACACCAGACGTTCACTGTCTTCTGGACACAGCTCTGTGGACACATGATGTCTTATGTACATATATATATATATATATATATATATATGTATATATATATATATGTATATATATATATATATATATATATATGTGTACACATACATATATATATACATATATATGTATGTATGTGTATATATGTGTACACATACATATATATATACATATATATATGTATGTATGTGTATATATGTGTACACATACATATATATATACATATATATATATATGTATATGTACATGTATGAGAATATTAGCCTGATATCAGCACAGTGTTGACACATGATCACAGAATAAGTCAAGTTTTAAAACCTCGCTCTCTCTCTGTGATTATTATTGTCATGACGACACTTTCCTGGTGTTTTATGAGACATTTGATAAAGAAGCCGCTCTGAGGCTCCTCCTGGAAAACCGTGTGTGTGTGCACGTGTGTGTTCTCAGAGTCTACATTGGAAAGAGGTTGACCACGCCTCCAGCCAGTTCTTTCTGAACAGAAGTGCCTCAGACGTCGCCCCCGTGTGTTCGGAGGAAGCGTTTGCTGTCGTGACCAGAGAGCGAGCGTCCACGCGTCTCTCCTCTCTCTGCCCCGCCCGCCCGCCCGCCCGCCTGCCTGACCCCGCCTCCCCCTCGCCACCGTCCCTGAGATATGACATGTTCTCAGGAGACGCGTGTCCGTCTCCTCCCTCCCTCTCTGACTGTGATTCCTCTCTCCTCGCCTCCTTCTCTCCTTTCTTGTTTCTAAAAGCTTTTTACTGAGTTGATCATATTTGGTCATATTTCATTTTCCACAGCGATTGTGTTTAAATGTTTATAAACAGGTGGGTTTGTAGGGAGCGTCGACACACGCACACACGCGCACACACACACACACACACACACACACACACACACACACACACACAGATTGTGCCACAAGTCCAAACTGAAAATCTCGTCCTGCCTTTATTTTGTAGAGATCGTCTTCTTCCGGTCGTTTTGCCTTTTTCTTTCTTTCTTTTTTAAATGTTTGTCACTGAGTGTTGGTGTCGTGAGGAGTGACCACAGCGGCCATTATCATTATCTCATTATATCATCAGTGGTGGTTTTTCCACAGAAGACACACACACTGATTTAGTTTTTCTCTGATTGTAAATTCTGATTCTGATTCTGATTTAGATTCTGAAGCCAAAGTGACAGGAAGTGGAGCGGCGCTGTCGCTCACACTCTAACAGTATTCTGTGTCCATGCCCTTCAAAGTAAAACGTCCTCTGTCTGAAACTCACCGCCCTTCTCTTCATGAATCCACTCGATCAGTGTTTGTCAAACGTCTGAAAAATGATTTCTTTGCAGGAAATCTTCACGTTGACTCTGAACATGATTATTCTGCTGATTTAAAGACGTTTAAAAACAAATCATCACATTTGCCAAAATTTCAGAATAAAAGTGACTAAGTTGACACACACACACACACACACACACACGTTACCTGTGGGCTGATGATCACTGCTGATTTAGATTATGATTTGATTTGAATTCACCAGATCTCAGTTTGATTCCATTCAAGAGATTTTCACTGAAGCTGCAAATGATATAAAGTTTGATTCTCTGGTGAATCATTCAAACATATTAAGTTTTACGTCATTTGACTGACAGTGTAACTCTACAGCCTCGAGTCGCCGTCAGACATTTCAGTGTAATGAACAGGTTGTCCAGCAGAGGGCGCTGTGAGTGCGGCGTCCTGCAAAAAAAACAGCGTGTAGGTGAACAAAATCTGCTGACTCGCACGTTAGCTTAGCTGTTAGCATCACAGCACACAGTCACGTGAGACTTCAGCAGCGAAGTCTCAAGTCTCGTGAGATTTGTGCACCGGAAACGGGAAGTGGTGTAACTGAAACGATCGATGCGAGGACGTTATGAGTCGATATCTGAGAGTTTAATTACAAATCCATATGAACTGGAAAAGCAACATTTGTTTTAAGCCCAGCCCTGGTTACCTGGTTACCTGGTTACCTGGTGGTTGTTATGAGTTTGACTGCAGGTAAAGTCACAGTGATGATGTCAGACATGGGCGTGACTACACTCTGGATTATTGTGGATTTGCAGTTTTGTGCAGACGCTTGAGAAACGCTGTGTAAATGTGATCAGTTTCCTTCCTGTGATCCACGAACACGGGGATAAAGAAATGGGACGCGGCCTCGGTCGCTTACATTTCAGCCTCAGAGTCGTTTGTTTGTTTTTGTGCGACTCACTTGTTTGCGTTTGTTTGTTTGTTTGTTTGTTAGTTTTATGAAGATGATGGAAGCACAGACATGTTTGTAAGAAGTGTAAAATAATAATAATGATAATGATAATAATAAATGTTGATGGAGGAGCATGACGTGAAAGGAACTGAAGGTGTGGAAAGAACGATGCATTTGCTTTGATTTTCTTTGTTTCTCTCTTCATTCTGATAAAAACAAAAATTGATTAAAAAACCTTTTTGTCATTAAACATAACCTGAAGATATTCTCAGACTTTCTGTTTGTTACTCTAACATCTGATCATTTAGTTTATTATAGATGTATCCCATAATTCACATAATAATGATAGAGATAATGTTGACTGTGATGTGGTAGCAGCTCTGTAGCGCCCCCCTGTGGACAGTTTTACCTGAACAGCATCACTCACTCACAGTTTACCACTTCAGGAGAAATATGTCTACAGACCCTTAATTATCCCTTAAAATAACAAAAGCTCTTAAATCTCCTCACACACAATAAAGTAGATTTAGTCTTTGTGAAGAATTTAACAAACTGGTGTTTTTGACTACGTTCATGTTTTCATCTGCTTTAATAATCCTCATTTTTTTTTACCAGAAACATCCTGATCACATGATCTGGGACTTTTTCAAGGTCCGGCATTTTTGATCAAAGCGTCCTGAAAATCTATACATATATATGTATATGTGTGTATATATCTAACGTGTATATATATATATATGTGTGTATATATCTAACGTGTATATATATATATATATGTGTATATATGTATATATGTATACACATATACACATATATATATATGTGTATATATATATATATGTGTATATGTGTATATGTGTATATATGTGTATGAAACCAGAGCTTCAGGTCATGTCTTTGTCTCACACAGGAAACACTGCCCTCCAGTGGCAGACATCTGCAGTGCCGCTCACTCTGATGTCCCATCATTTTAAAGGATCTCCATGTAATTTTTAATCAAAATTTTAAAGAAAGTTTTACTTTGTTCGTCTTGTAAAGAAATTACAATCAAATATAAAATTAATTTATCTTTTTTAAACTACATTAATTTATATAAAGCAGAAGAATCCTCCTCTTCCTCCTCTTCATCCTCCCTTCACTGAACCTCAGAACACCTGTTCCCAGCCAATCCAGACACAGTGACACACGGTGGCTCCTCCCACTGCAGCTGATGGTGTTACCATGGGTTACAGGGTGGTGGCCAGCTCAGTCTGTATGTCTGCTTCTTCGTCATCATCACTGTGTTTCACTGCAGCACATTTCACACACACACACACACAGATTCACTCTGTTCACCCTGTCACTCAAGACAAGTCCAATTCAAATCATAATATTTTCTGTTAGAGTCAAACTCTGAGTCAAACTCAAGCTGATATTAACATCAGATTTATTATGAACGTGAGTCAGTGAAAGAAGAAAAAGAACAAACAGGTTTGTTTATAAGTTAAAAACAAGTGATTTTGTTTGAAATTGTGTTAAATGTGAACACTGACTTATTGTCTGCTAACAGCTAAGAGGTGCAGGCTAACACTAACATGCTAACAACAAGGACAACCGTGTAATTTGAATTTCCCAGTTTAGCATCATAGCATGCTAGCTAACTAACACACTTAGATTTATGACATTTAGCATGACATATGCTAACATACTTACATTATTGATGCTAACATTTAGACTTTAAGATGTTTAGCATGTATTGTGTGTGTTAGCATGCTAACATGTTTACTGAAACAATGCTATGATTTCGATGTTAAGCAGACACTCACTGTCAGCCTGCTAACATGCTAACACCTGCAGTGCTAACATTATAATTTAATCATGTTCACATTTAGTCACAATGATGTTAAGCTTACACTCAACATGTTAGCATGCTAAAATACTTTCTGTAACAATGCTAAAATTCTGATTTCATGACATGTAGCATATTTTAATTTTGTTAGCATGCTAGCACACTTTTAGTAGCAAAGCTGACACATTTGTAGATGCTTAGCATCATTTGCTTCACTGGCTTTATATTTACTGTTAAACTAGCATCAAAACAAAAGAGACGAGCAGCTCAGGATCTCACTGCTCGTCCTGCATCTGGTCCTCAATACCAGGACCAGGCCCTTCCTGCGCACACACACACACACACACACACACACACACACACACACACACACACACACCTCTGCTGTCCAACTGTTTACAGGGCGAGCTGCCAACTTCCCCCTCTAATGATTCAACAGTGGAACATTCCTCTGTCTGTCAGTGAACGATGTTTTTTTTGTTTCTGTGGAATGACAATTCAGCAAGTGTGTGTGTGTGTGTGTGTCTGTATGTGTGTGTGTGTGGCTGCACCTTCTACATTTTTCCCTTTTTCAGAATCCACTCAACATTCAGACACACACACACACACACACACACACACACACACACTGTGGGAATAGCAGCAGAGACATTAGTGTTGTTATGGAAACTGAGCTGACATCATGGTTAAAATGTTTTCTGTGGCCACTTGTGCAGGACAAAGCTGTTGTTCTAGTGTGTGTGTGTGTGTGTGTGTGTGTGCATGTGTGTGTGTGTTATTGATCTCCATGCAGCACTGATTAATTCAAACTCACAATCTTCTTCTTTCTGTGTAAAAACAAAAATAATGTGGATGCCTGTTGTTTAAAATGACTGTGCACTTTTTACTCTGAGTAATACGGTAACTATGATAATAATAATAATACTACACATGAACATGAAGTCATGAAAATCCTAATCTGATGAGTTTAACTGGTTTGAACGAGCTCATTTCTGCTGTGTATTCATAAAATAACAGTTACAGTAAAACTTTAAAATTAAAAAACATCTCATGTTCAAACAAAGACAAAAAAATAAGAAACTTTGAAGATTATTGATCATGTTTTTTATGGTGTTCGTGATTCAAATGTGTTCAGATCACCTGTGAAACTGCTGAGTCATGCTCCGATCGTTTATCTCCTCTGATGTGATGTCATTGACGATAACATGTGACTGACATGTGAGGGGTTGCCAGGTCTGATGTCGTTTCTCCATGAAAACAGACGTTTCACATGTTTATCTGCAGCAACGGTGACCCCTGCTGGGGAGTCAAATATGTGTTTCTCAAACACTGGGTCGAGACCCACAGGTGGATCACGGGAGATTATTTTTGGGTTCCCTCAAAAAAGAAATCTTCACATGATTTTAGTCCAGATTAATGTGGTTAACTAACGACTTAAACTCATAACACAGGATTAAAAATGATTAAATGTCACAAACATGTCGTTTAGTCACAGAATCTTCAGTGAGTCACGATTGTTTGATGTTCTTAAAGAAACACTGAGGGTGAGAGGGTGAGAGGGTGTGGTGCTGATGGGACAGCGCCCTCTATTGTTAGACTGGGTGTGACTCTTTGGGGGGGAACTGTCCGTGGTGCTGAACTCGAACTCCCCGCAGACACACACACACACACACATATTCACATGGGTATTAAGCCTCCTCCTCCTCCTGCTCCTCCTCCTGCTCCTCCTCCTCCTCCTGAGGCTGTTTGGGTGTGTATTTGTGACAACGCTTCAGCTGCAGGTGTTGATCTCCCCTTCTTCCTCATCCACCTCCTCTTCTTCAGTGTCACGGTGGCTGAATTGGACTCATGACTCAGCAGATTTGAACAGTTTGCTGATCACAGACTGGAGGAGGATCTTCTCATACATCACACATTCATTCACTCTGTGTGTCTCTGTGTGAGTGAGAGGGTTAACACACCTGCGCAGCAAGGCTTCATCATCTTCATCCTCCTCCTCCTCCTCCTCCTCCTCAGCAGCAGCATCATCCGTGAGGAGCAGCTCCACCCAGAGAAGCCCGTGTGAGCTAGTGAGTGAGTGTGAGCATGTCGAGCACCGGGGAAGCTCCGGGCTTCCTGCAGGGTCTGGGCTCGGACAGAAGCTCCAGGAGCAGACAGAAGTTCTGCGGCGTCTTCTGTCCTCTGGACTCGTCCTCCGCCTCAGAGAGAGACGGCGGCGGCAGGAGCGAGCGGCCGGTGATCGACCGGCAGAGCGACATCTGCCCGGTGCAGAGGAAGGTGGAGATCCGGGAGAGCAGCGGCAAAGAGGCGCTGCAGAACCTGGATGACCGGAAGGTACGAGTCTTTGTTTGTCTTCATATTCACGTCACAATCTCTCTCTGCTTCACCCTCTCATTTGTCACTTTGTGAAGCTTCCTCTCTGTGCAACTCACGCTCACTACATTTCCCATAAGGCCACAGTCATGTTCACTCCCTGGCCACTTTATTAGGTACACACTGTCCGTTATTTTATTTTTTAGATATAAAAATATTATATATTTTTTTAGATTTTAATCAGAAATGTGATTCACGTCATTTTCACCATCAATATAAAAGTCAAGAGTAATCCTCTCATCTATGTTTGTTGAAGCGTTCACTCAGACTACATTTCCCATAATGCCACAGTGATGTAAGAGTCCACTCCCTGACCACTTTATTAGGTACAGTTCTTCAAAGATCTGGTGAAAACGGTCTGATGCAGTTTAAACGACAACATTTATACTGTAAAGTAAATACTGAAGATTTCATTTCATCCTCTCATCTTTGTTTGTTGAAGCGTTCAGTTTTTTTTCCCATGAGGCCACAGTGATGCAAGAGTCCATGTACACTCCCATGCCACTTTATTAGGTACACAGTGTCTGCTCTCTGTAGTCAGGCCTGGTTGAAACAGTCACATGCATTATGGGTAAATCATTTAGTAAACACAACATTTAAGACAGAGTTCTAATTTCTATTGAATAAAATATTAAACTCTGAATAAAACAGTCATTTCATCCTCTCATCTTAGTTTGTTAAAGCTAAACATTTTTGTCCCAGAATGCCACAGTGATGTTAGTGTACACTCACTGTCCACTTTATGAGGTACACATTTCTCTTTTATTTTTAAGGTTTTTTATGTGAAAATAAACAAATGTAGTTTATATATTTCAAATATTGCCAACACAAATGTAATTAAAGGTCAGTTTTCTTTTATACCTTGTAGTGACTACATTTCCCAGAATGCCACACTGATGGACACTCCCTGCATGGCACATCTTTTTTTAAAGCTACCTGGTTAAAATAATTAGTGAAAATTTTAAGTCAAAGATGAAATTTAAGGGTAAATAGTTTCACTTTGAGCCTGAAAAGTCAAATTTATGCTGAATTTGAGTGAATTTCCAAAAATTGAATTCATTTTCCAGATGAAAAATGAGAGGATTTTTCATCCTCTCATTATGAGTTTGTTCAAGCTTTCAATTTTTTGCAACTCACTCTGACTACATTTCCCAGAATGCCGTGTACACTCACACACCACTTTATTAGGTACACGGGACATACTGTAAAATATGACTTGACTGTAATCATATATATTATTATTGTCTGACTTATTGTAATATATGATATAACAATAATACAATATTTAATACAATGTTTATTTATATATTGTTTATTGTCTGACTCAGCAGAAAAGATCTGCTGAGTCATGTTGTAGTGAAGAGCATAACGTGCTGCAGCATCATCAGTGACTTCTTCTCTTCTTAATGTTCATGTTCTCAGAAGCTTCACAGTTTCATGGTGTCATGTTACATTATTGATGCTCACTCACTCACTCACTCACTCTCCCACACACTCACTCTCAATGTAACAAGGTTATTTGTTTGTCTGTCAGGTAAAACTATCAGACCTGGGTGAGGGAGCATTTGTGTGTATCCAGCAGCAGTGCAGGGGCAGGCGGAGACTTTTCTTTGTGTTTTAGTTTGCAGTTGTTTGACTTCTAAATCATTTCCTGTGTGCAGCGCGGGAATGTCTCCGGGTGACACGAGCTCTGAACACTGAAGTCACCTGACATTTGTTCCTGTTTAAAAGTTACGTACTGCAGCTTTAAAACCCTGAAGAATCACACAGTCTATTTTTAATTGAATTTAAGTTAAACTGAATATTATCATTATTCCTACAGTTTGAGGGCCTAAGGATAAGAACTCACTAAAGGTTGTGACCTCATGAGTCCTGGTCCTGGTCCTGGTCTGACAGAGTTTCTGCGATGAAGCGGAAAAATTAGGAAAATAAAAGAACGTTTTCTGAGGATGAAAGAAGAAAAAGATTAGAATGTGGAGTTAATCTGGACTCAGACTTAATCTTTCTTTCTTTCTTTCTTTCTTTCTTTCTTTCTTTCTTTCTCTAAAATGGTTGCTAGCTGTTTCCTCACTTGTTCTCTTTTCTGCTGCCTTCATTAATCCCGGAGGAACATTGATTAGTCGACCTCTCCCTCTCTCTCGCTCTCTCCCTCCCTCCCTCTCTCTCTCTCTCTCCTGTGAATGGAGCAGGGCGAGGCTCTGCGCATGCTCCGTGCGGCTTCTTTTATGGGAAAGAGTGGTCCCTCCTCCTCTTCCCTCCTTGTCTCCTGCTCCCTCTGTGTGTGTGTGTGTGTGTGTGTGTGTGTGAAAGGCTTTGGTGCAGCAGCAGCAGCTCTGACAGGAGGAGGTTCTGCCTGCTGGAGTTGGATTCTTCAGATTTGTGCAGCGACCACATTCCTCCTCCTCCTCCTCCTTCATCTTCATCCATAATAATTCTAATAATAATCATAATAAACCTAGTTCTGGTCCTGGTCGCAGCGCAGCGCGGACACGGGCGAACATGTCTGGTTTCCAGGGAAAGAAGAACATCCCGCGCATCACAGTGAGTCTGCACGGACAGCTTTGACTGTCCACGCGCTGGTGTCCTCTCTGGTGTCCACTGCTGTGGTCATGTGGGTGTGTGGGCCTGCGGGTGCAGGATGTGACCGGCGCGTCACGGTTTCTGCCGCTGCTGCAGCGGGAGACGCGGCAGCAGCGGCAGAGGCGGCAGAGACGCGGCACACACGAGGCTGGATGTTTTCACAGATGTTTTTATGGATGATTTGATGCAGATGAGACTGAGCCGCTGTGACAGAGTCTGTGATGACGCGTCAGTGCTCGAGTTCACGTGATTCTGCAGCTTCTCAACTCTTCTCTGGATCTGCTGCACATTCACTTCAGTCTGAGAGAGAGTCTTTGTGTTAGACCAGAGATTCTCTTTGTCTGGGTCTGTGTGTGTGCGTGTGTGTGTGCGTGCGTGTGTTTGTGTGTGTGTGTGTGTGTGTGTGTGTGCGTGTGTTTGTGTGTGTGTGTGTGTGTGTGTGTGTGTGTGTGTCAGATCCACACTCAGCAGCTGCTGGAGCAAATGTCTCCTGCTCTCTGTCTCACTCTCTGTCTGAGTTTCTGTCTCTGTCTCTGTCTCAGTCTGTGTTTCTGTCTCTGTCTCTGTCTCAGTCTGTGTTTCTGTCTCTGTCTCTGTCTCAGATGTTTATGATACTTTTGTGAAACAATGTTTATTTGCT